>NC_058510.1:3847361-3959861 GCF_020382885.2 Scatophagus argus
TTTTCTTCATGGCAAATTTCATTTTAAACCACTTGAGCTTTAAATAATGTCTTTCAGGTTCACTGTAATAATTCTGCTATGTTTTACATTTTATTTACTCATTTCCAAAAGCTTCAGTATAACAAGACATCAGTCTGATGCTGTGATATATATCATATAACAAGAAATACACTTTATTAGGTACTCCTGTACAATCTGTGGATCTATCAACATGATCTCTGCCATGAACAGGTTGTCTGCTTCAATGAGATGTTGCAGCATTGAGGTCATAGTGGTGGTTTGCTGAGGTGCATTATGTTCAAAGGTGTGTGCATTATTCCTCCTCCCCTCCAGCATAAACGTGAGGGGCAAAAATTTGGAAACACCTCTCACTACAATGTGGTTCAGTACAGCACCACCTTTAATAAGAAGTAAACGTTGAATTTAAGCATTTCCTGCTGGTCACTGAGTCTATTTCTCATCTATAGAGAAACAATTGCAGGTGCTCTGAATGAGCATATGCAACACTGAAGCTGGCTGTCAGGAAAAAAAAATTCAGAAATGGTTACTAACTGACAACATAAGATCTGATAAATTGAGTTTGATTCAGGTTTTTTTTTAGCACTGACACCAGTCTGTTAGTCATTAGCTTGCTAATTGTGAGAGTAAGTGCACTTGACAAGATTAGTGAAAATTAGATTTGATTTAGATTTCATTTCATAAATTTAATTTGATTCTGCAGCTTCTCTACAAACTTGTCAATAGTCTTGGAACGTTGTGGCAGGTTTTACGATTGTTTCTGCAACAGGTCTGTTGAAATTACATATCAAGATGCATAGAAGCTTTGTGGTTGTGATCTCCTTCGCTGTCCGAGCATTTTTCACACAATGCAAGAGAGGTGTTATCACCTTAAAATGTACCCAGCTGTCAAGTTAAAAACTTGATTATCACAGGGGCCCGTTTGTTTGCAGAATGCATTAATTTACATTTTCTCTCCATCAAAATCTCCCCTTCAGTCAGCCACACGTAAAAAGAAATGCAGTACAAACAAGAATCTGCACTTCCTCAACAGTAGACTAAGACTGAGGCTTAGCAATATCTGTGGGGGAAAAGATAACCAGCGCCAGTGGAGCTGCTCGTGGGCCAGCAGGAGACCACTGTGATTATGGTTAACTCCCAAACGTAGATATTTTTCCACCGTGTGAAATTTCACAATGAAATAGATTGTGTGGCTTCTCTCTAGATTTCCTTTTTTTCATGATATAATAAGACATGGTTTAAATAAATTTGGCCAGATATCCTGTCATTCAACAGACAACCATTTGGTAGACAGTGATTGATGGAAACAGCAATAATATATAAAGGACATAACTATTTCTAGGCCAAATAAACACAGAGTTTCTGCATATCTGACAGATGTGAATGTTGTCAACAACGCCTTGACGGGATCAGACACATAATAAACACTCAGTCATGATTCTGTATTTATTGTGAGACACACAAATATACAATCAGGTGAAAACATGATTACAGATGTGCATACATGCACACACACACACACACCCTGCCTGGTTTGGTGCTCATCTTTCAGGGTTGTGTGTCAGGTGTGTGTTGAAGCCCACAGTGCTCTCTCATGATTACACTGTCACTGCTCCTTTCTTCAGCATTCAGTCAGAAAATGAGAGCTCATACATTTGTCTGTTCATCTACCCGTCCTTCACTCTGCAAGTCTCCAGCTCTTTTAGAATCAACTTCTGCTGAATGTTTTTTTTTCCTGTTTTCCAAAAGATGAAAGAGAAGAGAAATACTGTGTTGGGCAACGACAAAGAGGATGAAAGAAGAAAGCACAAAAGAGAAGAAGTGGGAGGAGAAGGAGGCAGATAAATATAGATGTTATGTTCCCAGCATAATCACCAAATATGTTGGTTGTAGATGATAATTCTGGGTGTTGAAAATGTATGATAATTAAATGCAGTATCATATTATGACTCATCTAGGACTGTGCAGTGAAAGACTGTGTGTGTGTGTGTGTATGAGTCTGTGCCAGGGCTTGAGGCTATAAAGGAGTCGTGATCCACCGTGCTGTGGAATTTACATGCTCATTTCCATTTTGATTAACATAGGATCAACAGAAAATCAATTATGTCATAGATGAGGTATGAAATAGTAGAGCCAGTGTGTGAGAATAAGGGAGAGAGTACAAATTTAATTTTCTATACAAACGCAATCACTCTCATGGAAGCAGAATTTCAAAAAGAATGCAAGAATATCATATCTTACTTCAACCTGTGACTTATTTATGCCAGCAAGATCCTGACTGTCAGGATGGTCTATCATCATCATCAGCTGTCTTCAGGCCCATGAGGAATAAATATGAGAAGGGGGGGCTACATCCAGTATTACAGCACAGAGCTGAGACCCACAGTTCTGTTCCATATGGAGGAATCTATTGGTCATTATTGGTATTTTTTTATTATCTTCTTCATGACATATACAAACCACAGATAACATTTATATATGAAGAGCATAAAGTAACATCGTAGATATCACTGATATGTCCTAACAACAATCAAAAAATGCTAGTTTCCAGTTATATGAAAATCGTGCCAGGTCCTTTGTCTCAGCAGGTCATGCTGTGAGTGACCTGCTTTCTTCTCACAGCCACCTAATTTCCTGCTTGCTCAATGACACATGTAGCCATGAATACAATTTTACATTGTAACTGCTACTTGTCAGTAAAGTGCAAATTAAATCTGCAGGTGACATTTCTGTGGTGTTGCTTTACAATGGCTGATTGGCAAAAAAAAGAATAATGAGAACACTACAGTGATGTGTGTGTGTGTGGTCATGCTAATGTTAGCAGCTCTGTTGACCTGTCAAGGAGTACAGTGACCTGCATGGGACCATAATTAAGTCAGAACTATAGTCCTGCTGTATTCTGAGAATTTTCCTGCGGTGTGTCACCCCTTTGAAAGTTGACCACACACACACACACACACAAATGTGCACCTTTATTCATTAAGTGCTCAGTCATCTTTGGTCAGTCATGCCTTTCTATGTCATATTTTCTGGCTGTGCAGATTTTCATTCACCCTCGCTGTCACATAACAGGTCGTGACAAGTTTGTTATATTGACAAAGAATAAAGAAAGCTTTCATGCTTTGTTGCTTTGTGGTAAACTGTACAATCAGGCAATTATCCGCAGTGACAAATTTACAGCTATGTCCTGTGATGTGAACAATAACATTTGCAGGAGATATTACACTTGCTATTTGCTATTTAAGTGGAGAATAATTCTAAATATTTAGTGCAATTCTTACTGGTTAACTAACATAATTAGCATAATTATTTCAAATGTTTGGCTTTGTAGTTCTACACGCCACACACAGTCACCAGGTAATATGCCAGTAATGCACTAAAAGCAGCTTTTTATTTACAGACGATGATAAAGAACAACTTCCAGTATCATAAGACCCTCATTCAAAAACAAAGCTAAGAAGCTGTGTTAAACGTAAGTAAAAACAGAATGCAGGATGCCCCTTTCATAACCAATCAGCACCCCAATGTGTTGCCAACATCAGATTTAGAACATGCTAAGGGTTACAAAAATCAATGAAGTTGATGTGTTAAAACATTAAATAGAGCATCTTTCTAGTTCCCATTTGAGTGTATGTCAGAAAGGATCTATAAGTCATCATCACAATCTGTGGTTTTAGTATCCAAACATTTTTGGAGTCAGGATTGTATGAAGGGTTACTGACTGAAGTTAGTGGGATATGGCACAACAAGCCAATTTCAGAAAACCCAGCACTTTTTATTTTTCAGGAAAATGAGTCCAGTGATCGTGAAGCATGAAATCTGCATTCCCAGATGGCAGTCACTGTGGTTTTGTGTGCTGGTCTGTTGTCCTGGTGGAAGAGCACTTCTCTTGTCAGCTTCACACACAGAATCTTCTTGATCTTTATCCTGTCTCAAAAGATCACTGTGTGACCCCAAAAAGTTATGAACTGGGTTAGGGTTCAAAATGATGTGGACTGCATCAGGGTCTGAAAACCTCTTGCCCTGGAGAGAGGCCAAGTAGTCGTACCCTGTTAATCTGCATTGCGGTGGGCCAGTTTAACTCCCTCTCTCTCACTCTCTGCATCTTACTGCGATCTGCAGGTGGCGGAAAAGCCCTCCCCATCCTCCATAAAGTGTACAAGTCTACCTCCCGACGCCAAGCACTCAGCTCAGCTGGCAGCCATTTTCTGAGTGGCACACCTTGATCTGCAATATTTCATAAAAGAATTGGAAAGCTGTCAACTACACCACTGTTTCCACCGTAAACGTGGCAGAAGAAGCTGATGAGAGGGGTGGGTAGAGAGTGAGAGGTGCGAGAAGGAAGAGGGGGAAACTAAAGAGGGAAGCAAAAAAAAGACAAGAAAGATGAAAGTGGAAAGCAAGAACAAGAGTGAGAGCAAGAGTAAAGGAAAACGTAACGAAAGAGATAAAAAGATGTTCTTTTTACCCAGTGAGAGGCAGCATGGGATCATTTGGGGAGCACTGAAGTTAGAACAAAGGAAACAGATTTAGTAATTTTATCCAACCCCTCTCTGCAGGTGTTTATCATGAAAGGACAGGCTTGGAGCAGTTGTGTGTATGTGTGTGTGTGTTTATGTAAGTGAACTCACATGAGCATGTCTGCATATAATATGAGCTGATATTCCTCAAGCTCTGTTCACCTATCATAGCGTGTACACTCTTCTCTACTTTTTCTAACCAGTCACACCACACACACATACACTCACACTCCACCAACCTCTTGAATAGTTGGGGTGATGATAGCAAGACTAAAGAGGGCCTCAAGCACTGCACTTTATTTCTCTTCTCAATATCTGAAAATCTCCTTCCTGCAGTCTCCTTTCTGACCTCTTTTTTTTACATGTAAACCTTCAATTTGACATGCAAAATATTTATCATTTTGAGTTATGTCATTTCACTTATCAGTGATTATAGGATCTTTGGATAAAACTGTGTCCTTCCTTACTAAGACAGTGTTTTAAGCAGCAGTGCTGTTTTCCATCTGTATCTTTTGCATGTATTTGGAAAATACTGAAGAAACAAAACATTTTTCTTTGCTACAGGCCTTTTCACAGCAGGAAAAGCACAGGTGTTACTGCATCAATGATGACTCCGTTCTCCTCAATTATCACAGTGAGCCAAGTCACACTGAGCCAACGTGTCCAAGAACCCCGACACAGAAGCAGTTAAATGGAATTCAGCCATCACTTTTATTACTTACACCTGTGCTTTTCATACTCATAACATGTCACAATGTCTTTGCGAAGAAGGCCTACTGGGCTCGATCTATTCTGAAATAATAACATTTCTATTGCAGAATTGTAACCTGTAGAGATTACATTTTTAATGCCCAAATCTCCTGTGCATTCACAAGGCAAGTTCAGCCAATAAATCTTACATTTCCACAGTCTCTTTTTCTGTTATTATTGTTAGCATATAAGCACACCTGACTAAGCTTTCTAGCATCGCCGTTGCCATTCTAAGTGTATTGTTCATGTAACTGGTAATGCAAAATTGAAAGACTTTGTAATTAAATACTGAAATCCTTCTCCAGTTATAGAAGAGCGTAGGCTTTAGTCTGCTCTTTGTCAGTTAGGGATGGAGGACTTTCCCTGTCTGCAAATGCAATTTATTTCTCTCATCGTCTTAACTTTTTCTGTCTGTCACTTACTGCCTTCCTGTCTTTCTCATATTCCTTTCTTGTTTCTATCTGTCTCTGTCTTTTTTTAGGGGCAGGCGTGATCAACTTTGACGGCCAGGGTGTAATCTCTTATCGTTTTAAGGTACTTTTACTACCTTGATTTTCTAATCCCAGTCTGGGCCTTTCTGTGTGGAGTTTGCATGTTCTCCCTGTGCTCCCTGTTTTCTCCAGCTTCCTCCCACAATTCCAAAAACATGCACATTAGTTTAGGTGTGAGTGTGTGAGTGTGTGGTTGTCTGTGTTTTTGTGTGAGCCCTGCGACTGACTGCTGACCAGTCCTGGGTGAACCCCGCCTCTTGCCCGTAGTCAGCTGGGATAGGCTGCAGCCCCCCCGCGACCCTGACAGATAAGCAGTATAGAAAATGGATGGATGGATTTCCCTATTTAAAGTCATCTCAGTATCATTCTAGTGGAATAAATTTAAATCCTGAAAATCAATATAGATGACATGATGGGAAATGAATGACTTGATGTAGATTGTGAGCAGAAAGTGCAGACTGTCCAGTTTTATAGTGAAATTCTTAAGTCTGGTTAATTTTTTTCTACATTTTTTAATTGAAAATGAGCTAATATGAGCAACCTTTGTGGGATTTGTGGTACATTTGTGCAGGTGAAGAAGATGAAGATCATTAAGGATGTGATTGCACTGAGGTTCAAGACGTCAGAGAGCGAGGGTGTGATTCTCCACGGTGAAGGCCAGCAGGGAGACTACATCACCCTGGAGCTTCGCAAGGCAAAGCTGCTGCTGCAGATAAACCTGGGTGGGCATTATTTTGACAAAGTACTGCAATTCTGACCATACTACCCTAATCTTTTGTAATCATAATTTATGCCAGTAGATATATCTGCCAGTATAACACCATCTTAGAGCAAAGATAAAATGTCCAGGCACAGCTTTTTACCCCTTCTGCTGTGAACAATAGCCACAGCAGTCCATGAGCATGTGAAGCATCACTCACTGTCGACCTGCTGCGTTGCTAGGAGAACTGGTGTAGGCCTAACCTTTAAGGATGCCTTACTGCAGTACAGAAGCAGCATCTGCAGCGATTCATTCAAGTACCCAGTGTAAATGAAGTCCACACTGTATAACAAGTCTTTGTGTTGTTCAAGAAATGTCAAGTGTGTTATTATTGACAAAAGAGCACATGAGGTTACCTAAAACTGTACTGTGAGTGTGGATGACTTCATTTGGAAACATGTGAAACGAATTCAGGAGCAGATATGTGCATTAATAATATGTATAATTTATACTTTAAATATGTGGATGAGAAAAAAAACACATTTTGGAAAGCCATTGATAAGGTTTGGTTGATTGCCCTTTTGTCGGCTTGTCAAAACATGTCTCTTCATGTGCTACATTGGATGTCTTTCTCTTCTAGCTTATACCATTCTGACATTTTAATTACAGGCAGTAATCAGTATGGCTCCATCCTGGGTCATACCTCTGTGACCACCGGCAGCCTGCTGGATGACAATCACTGGCACTCCGTGGTGATCGAGCGCTATCGTCGTAATGTCAACTTCAGCTTGGACAGACACACTCAGCACTTCAGGACGAACGGAGAGTTTGACCACCTGGATTTGGACTATGAGGTGAGAAGGAAAGTACACTGAATATGCTAACAGGAGTGTGAAGTGATGAGCGACGTGATGTAATTAAGAAATAAATGCAACCGAAAAAACATAATAACATACTCATAGACACAGGAGGTGACAGGGAAACATTTCACCTGGCTACAAAGCATTTATGCTACTTAAACATGCACATTCATCTCTGTGTTTATGTGACATATCAGCTTGACATCATGTTAATAACAAAACCTCTGGGGGCAGAATGATTCAGCAGCTCTCATGTGTGTGAGAAAAGAACTGGTAAACTGTGGATGAAGTGAATAACTAAAATGTTAGCTCGTTTTTTTAGCCAGTTTGGCTTTGTTTGAGTTATCATTGTGTGTGTCATTCCAGGAGCAGCTGTCTGTTATGCTGTCACTTGGCTTACAGTATGAAGAAGAAATGCATTTACATTAAGCAGAAGAAGCTTCTGTGCATCTGGTAGTTAGCCTGGTAGTTTACCAGATAGTCACAATCTCATTTAAGTCCTGAGAAATAAATGTTTAAAGTTTATTTTCTTTTATTTTTCTTTATCACTCCTTTCATCATAAAGATGCAAAGTTATTGTGGTGTTTGGTAATTTTCTGGCTCCAAGCTAACCCGTTTTTACCAAGATGGATGAGTGGTGCAGCTGAGGCTGTGTTTATGCTGATTAGGTGGGGCAGTGCAATTCTGGGGCTAATTCTGGCATGAAATTGCATTTGCGTTTCCACCTGTTCAGACACAAAATTATCCAAAATCACAAAATACTTTTTGTGTATGTTGTGTTCTTTAGTTTGCTGCATGTTTTTTACATCCACTGGGGGGGTCAAAAGTTCAAAGTAAAATTTTTCCTGCAATAAGGACACAATCTGTAACACCGCACACACACACACCACCACTGCCTGTGTTTTTCTCATTACTTAGCCTGTTCAGTATTTAGCCTACATGCTAAATACTGAGTTGAAGGTCCTGTCAATGCTCTCTTAGCAGTGGACATTGTTTCATCAATGTTTGATGAGCTGTGTATTTGTACTTGTATTTTTGGAACTTCAGTCCTCTAATAAAACTGATCGAGAATTCTGCTTTAGAACCCCTGGCAGCCCTGACATTCAGTGCTCAGTACTGTATCTCATAATGTGAAGAGTTCTCAGATAAAATCTGAACCCTCCAGAGCTGCTGGCAGTCTCAACAGGGCTTTCTGAACATTTCAGGCCTGCGAGAGACACAGTCTCATCTTTACTTATTAATAGTCTTTCTTTATGATGCTGTTTGTTTTCTTCAGCTTCTTGTTATCTTGTCTCTACCTGTCCTTATGCGCTTTACTGATTTTGCCTTTTAAACAATTACTCATCACTGGTGGTAGCTTGGCCTCCTGTCTGAGCAGTGCATTGACACCACGCAGGAAATGAGATATTGGTTTTCACTCTGTGCTATAATGCTAATTCACAAAACTCACATAATTAATGTCAGTCAGTGATGGAATGCAAAGGGTTCAGCTAATAATACTTAAGGCAGGAAATTGATTTTGGAATGCATTATGGGCTTATAATACACTTACTTGTGTGTAATTGTGTGTGTATGCATGTGCATCTGTGTACGGTGAATAAATAAATGGGTGTGTGTGTGGGTATTGATATGTTTGTGTGTGAGTGTGTGACCTTTAGCAGACATTGCTGATCTGTTTCGGTGTTAAGTAGGATACTGAGAAATGGTAAAGGACAAGCCACAGTCCAATTAAACTGGAACTGTTGAATTAAAGGATCTTTGGGGAAATGTGTGCAACCAGAGGAACCAGGAGGTTATGTCTGCGTGTGTGTTGTGTCTGTGGTGTGTCAGTGGTGAACCCTGAATGGATCCCAGCAACATTACTGCCTGACTGAGTGTCTCTACAGATAGCAAAACTGTGACCAGCTTTTACTCAAAGTGTACCACTGTATCCCATCCAGCCCACACACACACTTATATGTGCGAGCGTGTGTTTTCGCTTACGCGGGTGCACTTCTGTACGTCTTCTGCTCCCATTTAAGCCCATGGACTAAATATCCGGGTGCATTTGTGTCTACCCTCGGCAGTAATTACCAAGACTACTGGAGCGTCACCACAGACAGATACAAACACACACACACACACACACACACACATGCGTCCAGATAGACAGACACATATTGAGTGGTAATTGCACACCGCCCTCCATCATCTTGGCTTTCCTCAGAGCTCAGAGCTACGTCTGAAAGGAAAAAGAAAAAACACATGTATAACTGCAAAAAAATATGAAACACAGATTACATTTTCATCAGTTCTGTGTCCTTCAGTGCTTCCCACCAGATGCCTGATTATTAGACTCCATCTCCTCACTTTAGTTCTCCTCTCATCGCATCTGCTCCCCACAAGACACTGCTTCTTCCTTCAGTACTGTTTCTCACTGCTTTAGTGGTCACATTATATAAATGTATGCAATGTACATGTTAACAGCATACTGATACTGCAAAATGTGGTATTGGATTTTTTTTATTCAGTTTGAAATGAGAGGAGTGAAGGTGGATGAGTTATCCATCTTATCGGTCATTGACACGTTGATTCGAATATTTTTATGCCATCCCACTTTTAAAGAACATTAAACATATATGTAGATTTTCTGTCATGTTATTCTTATTTTGTTGCTATGAGTGGAGAGTGTTCACATCTTTGTAGAGCTTAATGTGCTTCTCGGCCTCTGCACACAAAAGGCCAAGGTTATGCAACACCTCAGCAGAAAGCAAAACAGATGTGCTCTTTTAACACAGTCACACCTTTTACTGCATCCTTCTGCTAAAATACAGTAGGTCTTTAGCTCTCCAATTGCAAGACAGTCTTTACCATTTCTATCAATATGCCATGAAAGTGTCCATACACATGGTACATCAGTGGGCCTAATTGTAGTCTGTGTTTTGAACCCTATTTTAGGATTTGCTGCAGTTTTCCTCATCAGACAACAGTCTGTAATCCCTGTTCACAGGAGGATTGACTGAACAAAAAATTGCCAGAATAAAACAACTAATCTCTAATTTTCCTGTTATCCATCTTCCTTTCCCTTTTTCCCTCTGTTTTCTCTAGCTGAGCTTTGGGGGGATGCCATACAGTGGGAAGCCACTGGGAGGAGGGAGGAAGAACTTTAAGGGCTGCATGGAGAGCATCAACTACAACGGAGACAACATTACAGACCTGGCCCGCCGAAAGAAACTAGACACCTCAAGCTTTGTAAGGGAAGCATGCCTGCTCACACGGACCCCGTCATATCCATACACGCAGCACAAATCAGCCGCTGACACGTGACTCTGAAGAGCCATACCAGGCTTATTAAAGGCAGCTGAATACAGAACACGCTCATTATTGTGACACTAACTCTGCGTGTGACCTGAGTGAGGGGGCAAATTATTCACCGTACCAAAATAGTTTAACGGATTCATAATTAATCGGATAGAACTAACCCCTCAGTGGCCTCTCCTTGTGTTTGTCTTTTTGCTCCATCTTGGTATCATGGTTGCTATTCCACTGCAACCTGCACAGAGACATGGTTTCACCGCAACACCACAAGAGCAGTTTGTTTTCAAGTTATTGCAACAGGATAAGGAGCATAGTAAATGCCTTGCTTCCCTGGTTATAACTTTAACGTGTTAGATGTTATGTCATCCTTGAAATTAGTTAGTGACCAGCCTTTGATAGACTCGGAGGTCTCGTCTCTCCTCAGCTCCTGTTCTTCCTGAGCAGAGGACACCCAGTGTATCTTCTTCGATCTCTGGTGAACTGATTGAACAAATGGAGGCGGTAATCAAGTTCGTTAAAGCACGTCTAATTCTCCCTGATGACTCACACAGCCATTCATTTCTAATCAAAACAGATCTGCTCTCAAATTTCAAAAACACACACACACATCCATACACAGTCGGAGGCAATCAGGAATCATCTTAAGTTGGTACGGCAGCTGAAGTATTGAGTGTTTGCTAATGATTTGATTAACAGCACAGGGCAGGAGAAGCTCAGTGGTAATTAGTGCTAAATTCGACTATAGTGTTTGTTTTCCTCCACCTCACAGACATCAGTGAGGTTACTGTTAAGCCCTGCATTCAAAGACAGGGTGAGCCAAATAGAAACATCTTTGTAATGTGTACAAGCAACATGAGTCTTTGAATGCCGCTACAGTCAGGAACATCTGAAGGTAAACATGCAGAAGCCAGATTCAAAGCAACAAAAGCCTGGTGAATAAATACACGATTCGCGTTGTGTTGAGGCATTTAAAACATTCAAACAACTTCACATACAAGCCCACATTAAAGGGATTAGCTTCGCTTTTCATTTTGCTCTTTGAAGATCAGTTGATAATTTCCTATTATCTGTCTCTGTTGCTGTGTCTCGACAGCGCAACCTGTCCTTCTCCTGTGTGGAGACCCACACCTTCCCGGTCTTTTTTAATGCCACCAGCTTCCTGCAGCTGCCGGGCCGAGCCAATCACAACACAATATCTGTGAGCTTCCAGTTTCGCACGTGGAACCCCGACGGGCTGCTTCTCTTCAGTAATCTTGATGATGGCACACTGGAAATCTCCCTCGAAGACAGCAAGGTTGTAGTTCATATCAATGTAACGAAGGCGACCAGCAACAACCGGGTGGACCTATCGATAGGTGAGTTTGGCCAGCAACTAACAACCATTCATTCCAATACAACTCTGACAAACTCAGAAAAGTGAAATCATCAGTATGATTAATAAAAGTAATGCATAATGTAAAAATAAAAAAATGGAAAATACTTATGTAATGGAAAGATAATTCTTCCCAGGTCATGGCACCTGTCACCGTTGTATTCTTTGTTGTATTAGACTGTGTCTGTGTCTTTCTCAAATCCACTGTGGGAATATGAAGAATTTTTGCCTTTCAACAACACTTCAGTTTGGTTTTAGGTTTTGAGCAGCTGTGGCTCTGGCAGGTAGCTCACTGATCAAAAAGTTGGTCCGTCATTCTCCAGTTCCGACTGCATGTCAAAGTTTTCTCAAGCAAAATACTGAACCCCAAATTGCTCCTGTGTGATGGATTGCAAGCCCATTTTGATGGGAAGTGTTGTGTCTCTTGGCACCTTGCGTGGCCTCTTCTGACATCATTGTACCAATATGTGTCTTATGACAATGTCTGCAGTTGGACAGTTGGATAGTGTCGGCGCATTTACAGTTGAAAGTCTGAATTAGCTTTATTTAATTTCATCTCTCTTTAAAGTTTGTGCACATTCCACAATGCTGTCTTTACTTTTAAAGCATTAGCCCAGGAACCACATTGTCCCATCTGAACAGTTAGGGTCATCTCTGTTGAGATGTTCTTCATGCTTTGAGTTAGAGCTCACCTGCTCACAAAGCGCATGTTGACGGGGTCTTGATTTATGTGCTCTTGAGCCCAGCAACACTAATAGGCAGACCAATGACAGATGAGGTTTTCCCACAATGAGATACTATTTTTCTGCTCCCTGTGACACGAAGGGCAATGAGCAAAGCAAACAAAACAACAATTAAATCTAAAACAAAAAATCATAATTTTTTCAGTTCAAATGCTTTACATGAAGGTAAATAGTAGTAAACAAACTCATCAATAAGGGAAAAATGAGACTGAATTAAAAAAAAAATCTTTTTCTACACGTTTTCTTCTACATCCCCTTTCATTCAATTTCTTTCTCTCAAATCTGACCACCTCTCTTATCCTCCCCTTCTTGCCTAACTCATACTTCCTGCCTCTCCCCCTTTCTCTCTCCTGCTTTTCCCCTTTCCTTCGACACATTCATTTATTCTGTCCGCTGCTGCTTTAATAGGCCATTATGCCCAGGGGTAGGGATTATTACGGAGTTACCCTCTAGGCTAATTGGGCTTGAGCCTGCGATTACATCAGTATTACTAGAATATACAGACACACAAACACAGACCTCCTCCTTTGACTCTGTTATTAGTATCTGTAAGAAGTAAAGCCACACTGGCTTCTGGCTTCAATAACACAGTGGGAGCTCAGTAGACTTGTAATGAAATGCTTAGTCCCTCTTAATGGCAAATATACTGGGGAGAGATGTGTCTATGCACACACACTTGGAAGGAGAGAGAGAAAGAAAAGAGAGGTACTTACAGACACTGCCCAATCTAATTCTTTTTTTTCCCACCCAGTGAGGATAGTTTGTTTATGAAGCTGTTTAGCGGCAGCTTTTTCATACGTATAATCAGGCATCTGCTGCAAGGTAAAACCACACAGAGTTAGTTTCATTTGCAGCTTTTAACCCACTCAACTTTTCAGCTATCCAAGGCTGACAGACATTTAGATCATCTTGTAAGTCATCTTGTACAGCACTGGTATAAATTAGCATTTGATTTTCATCTGAGCTGTTGTCTTCTCTTAGAAACCTCATTATTAGGTGAGCTGTTGTCCAGCAGCTCTCGCATCACGTGCACCTCCTAATAATTAGTTGTTAGGTATTTGAACAATTTCCCACCTGCTTTCCATTAAAACCATGCCACCTTGCCTATATATAAACCATATTAGTTTAATATGGATACATGAAGCATTTTTTGCAAACACCCTCACCTCAGTAACTGTTGTGCTGTTTAAAGCTTACTGACTCATTATCACTAATTCATGTTTTTGATCATTTTACTGTTGTTTTCTCTTAGAATGAGCACCCCAGTTTGCAGCTTTCATTTAATTTTAGATTCACTTTTTTTGTACAAAATGGCAGAGAAATTGGATTATTAAGAACATCTAACAAGCCATTGAGACACAGATATTTGTTTTTCTCAATGGATCAGAGTTAGTGGATCAATCCATGACTAAAATACAAACAAATGTAGGGCATTTCACTGGTGGTCTTTAATAAGACTCCAATAAGATGCACATGTCCCTCTGTTTGTGCTCTGGGTGTGTCTGTAATGGTCATCAATTCTTCACTAACACATTACTCAGTAGAACATAGCCAAGAAGAAATCTACTTTCTGCTCCAGCAAAACTTGGTTTTGTGTTATTTTTAAGTTATCTTTAAATGTTAAATGTGTGTGTTTTCTTCATGCGTACAGCTGCAGAGAAATTAATATTTGTGGTGGTGGGCTGGTATTTAAGTCTGGACCAAAGGGATAATTCAACAATCTTTATACATGACCATGTCATGAGCATTAGTTTCAAACTGCCAGTTTGTGATTTCCGAAGGGTTTTCTCTGGAAACCCCAAGTGCACCCCAAGCAGGTGCAGAAGGTAGATGAAGGTATATCATATTGATGATTGTGTCCAATCATTTCCTCATAAACTCGTTCTCTCCACGGTGGGTCATTTAAGTAAATTTCTTTCCTTAATTGGGAACTGAGCAACAGGTAAAGTATATCTTTTCTGCTGCTGGGAACACATCCCCTTATGTACACATGCATATTCATATGTGTGTGTGTGTGTGTGTGTGTGTGTGAGAGAGAGAGAGAGAGAGAGAGAGAGAGAGAGAGAGACAGCAAGAACTTGCTTTGAGGCTGTTAATGACCTGCAGAAACAGGCTGTCTTCTCCTTTGAGAAAACTTCTGTCATTTCATCTACTTCCTCCTCTCAAGCAAAGAGACAAGGGTTCGAAACTAAAGGGAAGATGAGGCCTCTGAGAGAACACTCTAGATTAGACTGCGGGTGTCTCCTTAACACTATGTGTGTCTGTGTGTTAATAGAGAGTACTTAGTTGTGATTCCTGCAGGGACTCTGATCTAATTTTCCCATCACTTTCCTTTTACTTACTCATTAACTCTCCAATTCTCTTCTCTTTTGCTCTCATCGCTCATTTGTTAGAATTACAGTATACAGCAGCTTTGCTAGAGCAGAGCTGGAAAATGTTGTCTTGATGGCCGTACAGCAAGACCAAATCATGTTCTGATGCGCCCAAATATAAACCAAACCCCTATTTTCCACATTACCTACCATGAAATAAAAAGGCAGCAAAGAAAGGCTCCTTTTGTACCTGACTCAGACAGCTGGTGAGTGTTGTTATTTGTCTTTGAGTATGTGCGTTGAAGATGCTACCCTCTGATCATCCCTCTTGATTAATTATCGAATTATTGGGCACCAGCATTGTTTCCATGGAAACAAAACTCACTGTCTCTAATGCTTTTGCACACGCAAAGAAATCTAATTTCCTAAGAGGTCCTCAAGCAATAAAGTGAGGAAATATGTTTTTGTACTTCTGTTTGGTTTTCAAAGAAGACGAAAGATGTAAGTACTAATGATTAGTCTTGAATTGAATATCTAACTATAGCTTAAATGTGTCACTGTAGACAAAATAGAAATATGATTGAGCTCTCTGCACTTGCTTGTATGCTTTTTGACAAGATGTTTGGCAAGATAATCTAAATTGTGGATTGACAAGGGGAAATAGAGGGAAAATATCATGGTTATTGTACTACTGTCATTATTCAGTCCAGCAGCCTTAACATTTTGTGTCACTGCTTTATTAAAATTCCCTTTGCAAACTATTATATATCTCTTGTATCACTTGCATATTATTATTATATTTGGTCTTTCAGGTACAGAATAGGTAAACAACTTTCATGTGCTATGCTGTGTTTCTCTCATCCTTGTTGCGCTTATTAATTCTTTTCTTCATTATCTCTGTATATCAGCCTATTTGAAGCCACTAGGGAAATATGTCAAAGCACAGATCATCTTCGGCGAGAGGCGAGGCTCACTGCAAAATAGGACAAAGCCACAGGCAGCATAAACTGTTTGATTCAGCCACCTCTAAAGCAGAATTATTTTACTATGTTAAAAACTCTCTCTCTCTGTGTGTGTGTGTGTAGGTGTGCTTGCGTGCGTGCATGTGTCTGTGTGTGTGTGTTCGCACGCATGCGACCACACCCATCAACTCAGACAGAAGTAATAACATCAGTTCCTTTGAGATGCAGATAGAAAATCAGTCTGACACACACACACACACACACACACACACACACACACACACACAGGGTTACTTGCACAGTCCGAATAGGAAGCATAAGGCATTACAATAATGGAAAGGCCGGAGGCACAGATTTGAGGGGAAAAACACACTACAGCCACCCTGATTATAATGTTATATTGTTTCATTCCCCCAGTGTGTGTGTGTGTCCCTGTGCCTGTGTGCATTTTGTGTTTGTGTGTGTGTAGGCAAGGCTTAATATGTTGCATTGTGAGGCTTTGTGTGGATGGCATATTGCCATCCCTGAAGACGTGCAAAGCTCTTCAAACTACCTCAGAGGACTGAATATTTAGGCGTGGAGGAGATGGGGGAGGATAGATTCCTGAGTGCCAGAGGGCCCCATAAATTCATAGCAGACAAAATTTATTTATACTGTACATACAGGATCAATATGTAATCGAAACAGGTGGAGAGGAGAGCAGAGAGGGAGGAGAGGAGACAAATGAAGGAAAAAGGAGAGTAGAAGAGCAGAATGATAATGTTTCACAACTAATATACATACTTGACAGAGTTTTTGCACTGTGTGATGTTCCCGACATGTTCCACAGGGAGATGAGATGTAGAAAAAAACACTCAGGCCATAAATAGTGTTTCTTTCTCATGTGTAACGTGATAATGTGTTAATTGTTGTGTATTACTCCCTGATATCTATGTAATCAGCTTCTGCCTCTGAGAATTTGATTAGTATTCACCTGAATGCTTCTTATCTGCTATAACTCCCTGCTCTATTTTCCATTTTATCAGAGGGACTCAGCATTATCTGAGCCCGTGTTACTCCTTCATGATGTATTTAATATTTTATGGAGTTTGGACCATCTCACTGGCTTTGGATAAGAGCCTGTAAAACATACCTTTGTCTCCTATTCTTGGCTTTACAGGTCTCAGTTAAGTCAGATTAGATATTTAACAAGCTGCAGTGATTTTGATGTGTCTGGCTACGTTTCAAGCACTCAGCTAAAAATCGCTGCAACAAAATGATCTTAAATTGATCCTTCCGTCTTTTATCCCCCTTCAGAGTCACCTTTGTTCTGAGGGCACTGACCTGTAATCCCAAATGATTATTTCTAGCTTTGTTTTGTTGCAAATATTGTATTTATTGTTTATTCACGCAAGTGTTGTCTAGCTCTCCCTCTCCCTCTCAAAATTGGATCAGCTTGATGTACTGTCTGCTATCCGTCATTGATCCCACATGGGATATATTCTGTAGCTGAAATCGAAAGTGCAATACTACCTGCACACCTACAGATAGACAGATAAACAGTCTTGAATCTGGGGTGCTGGCTTTCTGGGTTTAGACTTTTAACTTCTTAATATCACAATAATAATAAAAATAATAATAATACAAACTTCTCACTGAAAATATGGTTTTATGTCATTTCGCTGTGACAATGAGAAACGTGATGGGAGTTTGCCACGGGTATACTGCATTAGGGCACAGCCTAACACAAATTCGCTCAGTGAAACGTGTTGCAATGCAAAGATCATCCTCCCACTGTGACATAGATGTAAAATGAAGAAAACACAGCGTAAAGCCAGCTCTGTCATTAGATGTCACATTTCATCTGCTTGTGTTCTCACTCGACACTTTAGCCACTTTGTCTTTCTGACATTCAAGTTTAGTCTTGGTGACACTCAGCTCCACCCTCCGTTCAATGACTGTGTTTCTCTGCTCCTTCAGCTCAGCCCAGATGTCAGGGATGGTGGTGCTACTCTGCCCACTTGTCTGTTTGTTTATCGGTTCAAACCCTTTATGATTTACTGCGCTTTCTTTGACACACAGTCTGACACGATGGCAACAGTGAAAGCAACTGTGAGTAACAAAAAATTTCTGAGTGTAGGTCCCTAAAAGAGCCAAATTGTAGACTGCTGGAGCCCCAGCAGCAGCTGCTGTCTGTGTTTTTCTCAAGCCAGGTTCCCTTCAACTAAATTTTAACCAGTTTGCCTACAGGGTCAGTTAGTGACTGCTGTTTGTCAGTCATTGTGGTAAACTGGATGCTGAACCTCCCTGTGTTGATACACTTTGGACTTCACTGTAGGTAAAGGAGGTCATATATGGTGTTACCATGGCAGTAGGTGCACTGTACCGATATATAGCATGCATATGTAATGTGTATCTGGGTGTACAGGATACGGACATTTAAAGGGACAGGGAATCCATTTTTATTTCCTGGTGTTTGCACAATCATAGAAGGTATCACAAAGCACAGCTGAGGCAAGAACACCAGCATTATCTGGGCACCTTTTTTAATATTTTATTGACATTTCAGTAGCCGATTGATAAAAAGAAGACCCCAGAAAAAGGAGGAATGGCTTTAGCTACTAATAAGAACCTACGTGTTAAAATGAAAAGAAAACTTGATAAATATAATTTGAAAAATATATTACTTATTGAAACTTGTATATGTTACCCATGGATAACACAGTATAACACAACACTGTGTTTTAAATGGTGAAAAAATAGTTTTATCTTCTCATCAGTCCTACAGCTCACTGTACAGTTTCATCTCTTATTCTAAATTCAGTGCCTCCATATTGCTGCTGTTAGACCTGTTAGTATTTGGTATATACTGTATATACTTGCTGTACTGGTGCTTTTAAACAGAGTGATGATGTTGTCCTTATATTGCACTGAAATAAATTGTTTCTATTCGTTCTATTTGTCAAACATTACTGTTCAAAACAGGATTTCCAAAAATCTTCCCATGGACGAAGTTGACAAAATATATAAATATAAACCTGAGAGACCCTAAAGCACAGGAAAGTCAGGTTTAGAAGACAATCATTAAGTCACATTTTATTAATAATTTTATAATGAATATCTTATCCTGTTATTAATCTTTTAAACAATTTTATTCCATTCTATCTCAGATACACCAGTAAGTAGCTCCAGTTAACCGCTCTGACTGGTGGCTAGGAAAGTCAGCTCTGCCCATTGGGAAAGTGAAACTGTCTGTTGTTCTTTATTCAGATTGACAGCATCCAATGGATATCACTTATCACTGTGCTGTCAGTTGCAGTGTCCTAGATTGTCCTAGATATATTGTATACAGCAAAATATAATAATATAATATAATAGCTCTATGAGTGGACAGAAGACACTGCACTCTCAATGAGCTTGTTCATCAGGGTTTTCATCAGATTTTTTCCTAATTTTAGCACTTTACTTCATTATAAAACTCTTACTCTACTCTACTTACTCTAATCTGTACAGCTGTAGAAGCAGAAATACCCTTCTTCCTTTGATGACAGGAGCTACTTAAAAGCAGAATAAATTGTTGGTGGCCATGTGCAATCAAGGACGATGTCAACAAAGTGTGGTGTCATAAATAACTGGAAGGCATAAAAATCATCAAGGTCATGGTGAACATACCGACATTTTGTCAAGTCCTTCTGCATCCCATTCAGATGCACAATCTGTAGCCTTGCTGCCTCAAAGCCTTTCTAACACGTATTGTATTGTAGATGAGTGGAGTTTCAGTGTTGAATCGTCCAGTTTTTCCTGAAGTGAAACCAGCTTTGGAGTGTCCAGACACAGGAGGGAAACATTAACTGTTAGAGAATTACAGCAAAACCAACTGTGTTGTTTCAAGGGAAAGGCCGGTTAGAATTTCATTGTTTTTTGTCTTTTATCAAAATACCTTCTTTCCATATCACCCAGTTTCTTCTTGGCTGTAGCTGTAGTTCAGTCTTGGAAATATCCAGCTCCTCCCTGAGAGCTGTCACCTCCTTCCTCTGCTCCTGCGCCTCCTCCTCCCTGGTTGTCACTCTGGAAACCAGGGCTGCCAGTTCTGCTGCTTGCACTGCAAACATGAAAGCCAATCATTTCTCAGCTGCACTTTTAGGATTTTCCAGCAATACCCTGTCTATGATTTTGGTAATTATGTACCAGAAATCAGTCTCTCAGCTTCCTCCACTTTTTTCTTCAGGAGCTGCTGTTCGGTCTCAGACGCTTCCAGCTCGCTGTAATTGCTGTCACCTTGTTTTCAGTGGGTGTCAGTTAGGAGCTCATCACTGAAATACCACAGAGGCTGAGGATGACTTTCTTTTGAGTAAGACTGTCGAAAGCAGCAATCCACGACATCTTCATCATTATTGTCTGTTGCTGCTGATATGACACCATAGTTAACTGATATCCAGTCCACAGTGACCTTTTTTATTGACTTTGCTGATCTCATGGTGCCTGTAATTGTAGAATTTCTCTTTTTATTTTCTAAGAAGTGTAAGCTGTAACAAACAATTTCAAAACTAACGTAGAGATGAAACAGTCAAAGTGGATCACTTCAGCAGATGAATCTACAATTTTCTGCAAAGGAACAATTTTCTGTCACTGGTTCTTGCTTGTCAAATGTGAATATTTGTCATCAATTTGGCAATTTGACTTTGGGAAGTTATTATGGAGCTTTTTACTAACCAAACATTTAATCAAGAAAATAACTGATTGATTAATTGATAATGAAAATAATTTCCATCAATGATGATTGCATCACCAGCCCAAATATGACTGATGATGTGTGTTCTCTGTCTCTAGCTGAGCCACTTTCTCTCTCTGGGTTTGCAGTCATAGTTGGTATGCCTCAGTTTGACCCTCTGCTCCACCACTATGTCTCTCATCCCAAATATCCGTCCCCTGTAAACTTTGGTTAGCTCTCCTGCTCTCTCCTTGAGCCCATGTCAGACAGAACAGCAACGCTGGCAGCACAGAAGCCCTCACTGTAAAACCCCTCTGCAAATACATCTAAGAAATGCAATGGAGTCTGATGTTTTCAGCTGTTTATGCAAGAAACATTTCCCAGCACAGCAGAAACGGATAAAGCACCCTCAAAGAATCATTTAACATGTAGGCTTTTTTACAACATGGCGCCTATTTTGGACATAAGTAATGTTTTTCTCATAGATGTCATCATTTGTCTTCTTTAACAGAAAAGCCTTTACAAGCTTTCCAAATGTAACCCACTGAGTTAAAGCCTCTGCGAACATAAACAGTAATTACACACCATGAGTTGACAGTCTTTTTAAAGAATTAGTAAATAAATAGAAATAGAAAGTTCGGGCCTCTTGTCATATTTCAGAAGTCTGAAACTTTACTTCTAACAGAGTATTTTTGCATTGTTGTACTGGCACTTTTACATACGTAAAGGATGTGAATACCTCTGCCACCCCTGCCAGCCTTCCCCTTGTTACTGGGCCTCTGCACATAAATGACCACGCTAAAGCAAGCCATTAACCGGTCTTATCCTGTCAAATCTGAACAATTCTCTTCCTCCTCCTCCTCCTCCGTCTTCACTCCTTCAGTATCTGTGCTCTTTTTATCTGTGGCAGACAGTCGGCATGTGAGTGATTTGAGACGGTGTGTTTGGCGCGTGTGACAGAAAGAGAGAGAAAGAATGCGCCACATGTTAGTGTGCACAAGATTCGGTTTTGTGTGCCTGTGCTGCAGTGAGTGTGAAGATTTGACACCACTATCACCGCTCATCATTCAAAGCTATTGCAAGTGATGTAAAACAGATGAGAGGACACGAGGTTACACAGTATCTCTTTTCCATTACATTCAAGAGGTTATAGAGAGGGACGGGAGGGAGCAGAGAGCTTGATGGTGATTACATCAAACCAATATACAGTCAGAAATGCGATTGTCAATAAAGGAGCACATCAAGGTCGCTTTGCAGCCAAACTGAATTTTTTGTTGTCATTCAGATAAAAGCTAATTTTCTGCCTTTTTTTAAATTCATGCCCTCTCAAGTACAACAAAAAAAAGAAAAATTCATGCATGATCGCATTCATCTTTATACTGCTGTGTGTGTTTTGTGAACACTGAACAAGGCCATAGCAGGTGGCCATCTTGGCTCTTGGTTTCTTTGGTCACTGCCATGAAGACACATGCACTCACACACACACACACACACACACACACACACACACACATGGTCACCCTGGTGATGGAGATTAATTAGTGTAGACCCCCAACTGATGTGAAAGCCAGGGTCTCCAAATGCATTCTGGGAGGAAATAAACTATGAAAAAGTGCACCTTTCAGATAGTGAAAACACACACACACACACACACACACACACCGTCAGTCACACACATGCAGAAACGAAGGTACACGTGTATCAACTTGAATGCAGGTCCATCAGTATACACTGTACACGCTGAACTTGCCCACAGTGTCCTGACCGTTGAGAAGCAGTGAGAGGAGCTGACGATGCATCACATGGCCACGTGAGGAGGGACGTATAAAGAAAGGGGAGAAGTGAAATGCAAAAATAGAGGACAGGAAATGAAGACAGAGAGAGACAGAAGAAAGAATCAGGGACAGGGAGGGAGGCAGGGAAGGGAGAATGAATAGAGATTGGTGTCAGTAAGAGGTGATCTATAGAGGAGAGGGTGATGAGAGTGAGCTGGCTTCTCTCTCAGCTCCAGTAGTAATGTCCCTTTCCAAAACATCACTCATATTTAATGGAGCACAGCTACAAGGGAAGAGAGAGAAAAGGAGAGCACAAACCCCGTGCACAAACACACACACTCTACATCGACATATGCAGACAACGCACACCGTTACAGACTTGTACACACTTGCACAAAGTGCTGAAAGCATGCGCACAGATAGAGAGAACACACACACACACACACACACACCGGTACTCTGGTACTCAGACGCAAACGGGGTTCTCTGAGAGTTAATGGAGTTGAGACACAGGGACCTTGAGACTGGAAGCTGCACTCAGCTTGGTGGTGGAGGTGGGGGATAAAACAGAAAGGAAGAAGAATTGGGGATCATTGGCATACATATGAGAATATGTGTTGAAGTGAGGAAAAAAATGTGGTGGAGGCAGGAAGATTATCCTCTGCTGAGCGTGTCTTGACTGTGTCTGAAGTCACATTTACCAGGCAGCTTAGATGGAGGTGTGTGAGGGGTGGAAAAACTCAGGGGAGGAATCGTTGTGGAGAAATAAAACAGCTGTATGATGGAGTAGAAGGTAAACAGAGAGAGATAGCCTCACATCACAGATAGAAATTACATTTCCCAGTTTCACCACCTACATACTCCTCACCCATGATGAGTCATTCAGTCATCTTTTCCTTAAATCCCTCTCAGGTCCGTGACATTTTCCTGTATTCTCCTTTAACAAAGTTATAGTTATTGACCTCGCAAAAGGAATCAGTCTTGATTATTTTTTTATTAAGCTACAAGTAAGGTCAGCATCCACCGTCAAAACATGACGTGGGTGCTGACCTTTTTTGTTTTTTAATTTAAAGTTCACAAATGATGAAAGAATGTGGGTCCGCATTTTTAATAGAGTTGGATCTAGATTACATTTTTCGACTTTGGCAATTCTTTTGTTCCGAGACGTCACGCAGCTAAAACCTCATGGTCACCAAGAAGGTTTTCTGCTTATAGAAAATTCTGTTTACAATTCCTCTTACTTTCTGAAGACATTTTTTATCGCTGCTCACTTCCAGGTTCGGGCCTTAACGACGGCCAGTGGCACGCCGTACGTTTGGTTGCCAAGGAGAACTTTGCCATGTTGACGATAGATGGCGAGGAGGCGTCTGCTGTGCGCTCCACCTCCCCTCTCACCGTCAACACTGGAGGAACCTATCACCTGGGAGGTAAGCGTCACCACAGCGCCGTCACCGCAGATCTGATGAAAACACCACACTCATCACTTCCAAATCCATTCATCATCATTCCACCACATTCGACCGAGGAAGGCATGACACTATTAGATGGCCGCTATGCTCAGGAGGTAACAATGGGACAGAAAACACCATCCACTTTACATCCATTCATATCTACGACGTGTTTCAGTCAATTTTGACTGCTTGTTTTGTGAATTCTTTGAAGTATTGTCATGTGTCAGGTTTTGGTTGCTGTGTTGTCTTAAACTATTTCTTTTTGTACTGAATTGCATGGCAAGAAATTTGTTGGTGCTATAGGAAACAGGGCTCAGTGAAGCTTTTATGAACTCTGTGTGTGTGTGTGTGTTTGCAGGCTAAGTAAGTATGCAAATCATTTATCTTGCCAGAGATCTATACGCCAGTAGCCAGAGTTCAGGAGGTTGCTCACTTTGCTAGAGCACAGACACAAGTAGGCCACCAGATACACACTACCATGCAGGGAGTAATACATACAATAACACACACACACACACACACACACAGCAGCAACAATCTGTCTGAATTAGGAAGATGCCAGGTTAACGATGCTAGACACCGCTGTCCGTTTATTGGAAGGTGGTCTGTGTGTGTGTGTGTGTGTGTGTGTGTGTGTGTGTGGTGGGGGGGCTCCTGTATGAAATTACAGTAACAGAGAGAGATAATCTGGCCTCTGATAGCTCCATAAGGCCTCTGTCCCTCTCTCTCTCTATCAGTGTACAATCTCCTCCATCAAACCAAACCATTTCCCCAGGCCAGTCAATAAGGATCAGCACCTCACACACACACTTCCACATTCTTTTATTCTGTTGTCCATCTTAATTTACTGCTCGCTGCTCCTGAGTGACTCACTCACAAAGCATCCAAAACCTGTTAAATGATTTATTTACTTTTTTGTTTACTTTTCTGAGGTTTTCTTGGATTCTATAAATTTAAATCGTAAATTATTCAGTATTAACGAGTGATATTCACACCAAAGTTTTTATCATCACTTATCTTTCTTTCAACCCAGCTTTCTCTCAACTTTCCCTCTTTTGTCTGCCTTTTCAGTCCACTATCTCCTCTCTTCTTTCCTCTCACACTCTGGTCTCCGTTTTGATCCAATTGATAATTTATTGATTTTTGTAAGCTGAGTTGGGAATCAATAGTGGCTGTGAGGAGAGGATCTCTGTGATCTCTTTACCCCTTGAAGAGGAGACAGACAACGTGCGAGAAAGGAAGAGCAAATGGAAAAGGGGACAGATAAAAACAAGGAGAAAGTGGAGACAGAGAGTGAGATGGGGAGATGCAAAAGTTTTTGACAAGGAAATTTCAGAAGATGGCTCATAATTGAGTGAAAGGCTTGAGATAGGAACAGGCGGTGAGCACTGTATCCTAAGAGGAGCTGGAAGGCTGAGAGGAAGTGAGACACTGAGACATAAAACCCAAGAGGAGCCACATGCATGTCACACAATTCACTGTATGATGCGTATGTGCAACTTACAGAATTTCTCCTTTCTGTCTCATTCTGTGAAAAGTATATAAACACATGGCTTGCATTTACTCACACCCGGATACACGCATATGCGTCAATACAATTTGGAGAAATACAACTATGTTCTTTTTTCCACCCGACCGACAGAGGAAGCGTGTGGGCTGCATTGGCAGCATCTGTGACTGCAGTTTTACTCGTTAGTTTCACATGACATAATGAATGCTGAGAAGCAGGGTAGTAAACACAAGTTTGAAGACTGCGGGGGATTCAAAACTGCTGATTATTACTGTGGCAGTGAGAGATATTTGGACCGCAGTATCGCAGTCCATGAGGGAGAAATTTTAGGAAGACATATTTGGAAATATCTCACCCAGTTCATTCTTGGATCAGACTTCTGTTTCATGGGAAAAGGTTTGTGCGCTGCTGCAGGTTGTTTTCACCTCCCTGAATTATTTTAGCTTTTTTGACAATTGGGATCGGTTTTACTTTTGATTCATAGCAGTCCTGACCTGATTTTATTTCCTGTTACTCAATTCCTCACCTTCCCATTATAACAGATTTTCAGTGAAGGCCTCAAGCCAAGCCTGGGTTTGTATGAACAGAGCATGTGGGTGTTTTTGACTGCATGCTCTGAAAGTCCCAAGTACCACGTGCACACTTAACTCACTCAGACAGAATATCTAGAACGTTTATTCAAAACACTCACCTCTCATCACATTCAGGGGCTAATTTTCATCCCAGCACAGAGGTAGCAGAATAATGTAGTGAGTGTACAAAAAGATAGTTTAGCCTTTAACTTGCCCTCAATTACTCTATCTGATCACTCAGCTTGATGAGTCAAAGAGGCCAAGCGCATTAAGCTGTCCTAAAGCTCTCTAACAATATTCCAGCAGCACTTTCAATGTGACTATGACTCCTCTGTCAGCGTGCCACAATTGGCCAAAAGCTGTCAGTATCATGAACGATCCATGTTCTTTATGGGCAGGACGGAGCTTCGGATGATAGCTGGGAGATGTGTGTTGGAGGTTTACTGATCCAGGTAGCCACCTGCTTCGAATTTCACAGCTTTAAGGCATCAATCTGCTGTGTTTTCATTGGTAACAGTTGTTGATCAGTGACCACGGATGGAGCCAGACTTGGTGAGCAAAGTACCTCGGCTGCCAGAGCATGATCCGGTTGTAAGAGTTGGATTTTCCTATCTTTATCTAATTTTGTTGAGTGTAGTGAACTTCTCGCCAGCATTGCTCTGCATGAAAAATGATTTTTGGGAATGGGAACTGCTAATAAGCATCCTGTGTGCTACAACAGGGTGAGTGCTGGATGTCCTTGCTTGGATGTCAGAGGAGAGATGTCCTACTATCCATCTGTTTCTATGTTCTTCACTTTAAATTTTTTTCACAGCAGCTTAATTTTTATTAAGCATGTCCAATTGCCGCATTAAAGAAAATTAAGACAAATTAGTATGATGCTGAAGCGTGACTGCCACACATATGCGGGGACATGCATACATGATACACACACTAATACACACTAAGTCTGAAGTCCAGCATTTTCACTTGATATAATAATAGTATAGTAAGTAAGTATAATAATATGGTTAAAGTGAGAGAGGATCCATGCAGCTGAGTAACAGGTGATGTTCATACCAAAGGTTGCTGACACTGAGCGGTTATGTGAGATAATTATTTGTCTGTGTTTCATCAAACAGGAAGTGGACAGAATATCATCAGTGGGACATGATTACTTTAGTGTCCCGCAGGCCACATACTGTGTTTCAATTAAAAGTGGAAAACATGGAAAACAGTTAGCCAGAGGCTGCTTTGGTTGAAAATTAAAAATAAAGACAAGCCAGCTGTTTGAATGTCTGAATGAGACGTTTTTGTGACAAAAATGCAACATAAGTTCTCTCCATTCAGCCGTTAGATTTTATTAAGTACTCTGTTGCATAAATAGTCTTTTTAATTAAGGAAAACTATTCTTTTAAAAGGTAACAAAGTTTTTTAATGCTTTTAGGTAGCATTAATATTAATACTATTAATGTGTAATACGAAGACAAGCTTGTTGCATGCTTTAATCAATGTAATAAATTACTTAATTTGAATAGATGGTTATGTTTAATGCATTTTGACGACTCTGATGGGACATTATGCAGCTCAAGTGCCCTTTCCAAAGAGTTTAAAGGCTGTGCAAATTACACAGCTAATACATTTTCATTTCTTTACTATGCTTCATTATTTTTGTCGACTTCTTTTAGTTTTTTAAACTGTTTTGTATGTGCAGTTTTACGCCATATAATATAATAGTTCCCATGTATTTCTTCAGAACAGTTTTCTTTGGGTTCACCAGTCACAAACGCAGCTAATTGTCCTGCCTTTTGTCATTCTGTGGCGTTCTACAGACTAAATCCAAGGTTATGGGATATTATACCATAGATTTCAGAGGAAAGGAAAGATCTGGCTCTCAGCCTCTGTCATCCTATCCTCAACTATCCCCTCACTCTCCGAACCCTCTGTTTTCCTTTCTCCACTTTTCTTCCCTCCCGCATTTCTTTCTTTCTCTTCAATTTTTCAGTTTATCTTCTCTTCTTCCTTTTTGGCCATCATCCTTTCCCTTTTCCTCTCATCCCCTTTATCCTCCTTAACCGGGTCAACCCGTTCCTTTGCCTCCTCTCGTCTCCTCTCATCTCCACCCTTCTATCCTTCAAGCGTCTGCTTTCAGAATCAGCCTCCTGAAGCCAAAGCCTATTTTACGGGCAGTAGTTTCTCACTCCTGATGCTGCGCTTAGAGAAATTAGTAAGTGACTGACATGAGACATCCACAAATTGAATTTCTCAAGAGGGAAGACAGACGGACACTCACACAAACACACAAACGCGCACACACATACGTGATATCATAAAGTCATGTTCTTTTCTCCGCAGCAAGAGGGGACGAATGGATATACTAATGAGAGAGTAGTCAATCATGGGGAGTTCCACCCTGAAGCGTGTGGGTGTTTGATTACTGTGGAAAAGAAAAGCGAGTTCTGTCTTTCTTTTATTAGTTTTGCAATCCCCTGTTCTTTACTAATTTTATAACTCGGCTTGTTCCAAACAGTTTCACAGCATTTCCTAGCTCATTGCTTCCTCTCATTCATATTTATTTTTATTTGCATGCATAAATGACAGGACAGTCTTTATTGTATCTGACAGTCTTCCATCACAATCTGCAGTATTCTAACTATTCTGACTATTACTAACCATTCTATAACAACCTTTCTGACTTTTTAAAATAAACTGCTATGATGCTGCTTACACTCCAGTTGGTTTATTTGCAACACCTGTAATAGGTATTATTACTCACAGTATACATTCATTCATTTTCTATACCGCTTGTCCGTCAGGGTCGCGGGGAGCAGGAGCCTATCCCAACTGATTATGGGCGAGAGTCCAGGTTCACCCTGGACTGGTCGGCAGTCAATCGCAGGGCTGACACACAAAGACAAACAACCACACACTCACACCTAGGGACAATGTGATTCAGTTCAATTCAATTCAATTCAATTTTTATTTAAAGTGCCAATTCATAACAGATTTACCTCTAGACACTTTACAGGTGTGTGAACAAAAAAGAGAATCAAAGTGTAGCCAGTTAACCTAATGTGCATGTTTTTGGGATTGTGGGAGGAAGTCAGAGTACACGTAGCCCTGTGCCCTTCACAGTATACATATTAGTAATAAATAAATAAAATATGGAGCATCTCAAATCCATGTTTCTACACACTGTCACCTCTTCCTCTTAAAGCTTGTGATGAATTAAACAGAGACTCTGACGCCCACATTTATCAGAGAGCAGCTTATGCGGTCTGCACGTGTGCTTTGTGTGCGTTTATGTGCACGACTACCAGTGCAGCTACATCTTGTCCTGGACACGTGTGCGGTCGTGTAGTGATTGTCTGGGTTGTTTTAGAGTTATGGTAAATGGCTCATGGAGAAAAAGGTAGCAGCAGGTAGTCCTGGTATTCCTGGTTTGATGTTGAGAGAATCTGCATATTGTTTTTGGCAATAATTTTTGTTTCTGTGAAATGTGTTGAAGCTGAGCTGTATCCTCAGAATATTTGTATAATTTTTATGTCTGAGCATGTTGGCCTATTTCCAGTCTGCCTTACTTATTGGGATGTGGGAACAAGTGCTCCGCTGCCTGAGAGCCAGCCGTGCCAGACAGATTGAGCTGCTCTCGTAGAGCTGGTGCTGGTCTTCCTGTGTGTATTGTAAGAGAAGCTTTTTGGGCACAACAGGGGGGCTGTGATAGAGTGCCAGCAAGCCTGCAGGGGATTATTGCTACTGTTACGGATCCTGAGGGGTTATGGGAGATACGGTTTTTGTTTATACTACAAATTAAAACCACACAGCATCGTTGAGTTCAGGGGAAAAAAACATTTTTTTCTTTTTTTTTTTTTTTCTTTTTTTTTTTACTTGGATTTAAACTGTGGGTGTGTGTGATAGCTTGAGGATGTACAGATGACCACATCTATGCTTTGTTTGCCAAGTGTTTGTCGAAGCCCGCCTCATTTATCTTGGCTGTCTGCATTACAGTGTTCTGTGCTGCAGTAGTAAATGAAAATGTTCATAGGAAAGGAGACTGCAAGACAAAATTTTAATGACATATTAAGATCAGCCACTGCAGCTCTGACCAAAGTTAAAGCATGACTACTGTCAGGATATGTTTCCTTTTCCTCTTGCTTTGCCAACCTATATTCGTTTAATATGCAAATAAGTATAGTGCAATTCCCAGATGAACATTTATGATGTTAAAATGAAACAAGGGGGCTGCCCAGAACAGCTGCTGATTTCTCCGTGGGGATACAGGAGGTGAAGTGGGTTACTTGAACTGGCAACAGACAAGTTTTTTGCTTTAATATATCATTATGAAGTAAATGTTGATTGCACAAAGTAATGATGATAGAATAATGACACCATCAGCGCTTATACTGGTTCTCCGTAAACCTCGATTTAACTGTGCAGTTTTGCCTGCCACAGGGCACAAAACCTCCCAGGAAAATAAAGGCTGATTAGCTTCATTTATATCTGCTTTCATGTCTCCTTATAGACTAAATGAAATGAATAAACTCAGTCTTTCCTGCTGTGTTGTTGGTAGTTGCTACTCTGAGGAAAACTGAAATTGTTCCCGCTGTCTTTGCGAGAATGGAGCCGACAGTAATACCACTTGTAAACGCTACAGGAGGGGACTATGAGACATAATCATGATTTAGTTTCCTTACTTGTGTGGTAATAAATACAAAACTAATACAACAAGTGAAACTTAAGAGTTTCAGAAGACACTGAAGGTCTTCAGTTGCAAGTCTTAAAAATTCTCTTCTTATGAAATGAGCTGTATATGGGCTAAAAACAGGTGACACCCAACAAACAAGTAGGATATACTGGCATAGTTGAAACTGGATGAACACCCCATCAGTGATTTAGAATAAGATATCAACCCAGTCCCTGTTAGCATTCATGGCCTACATCTAACCACCCATCCGTTGTTCCATGCATTGATCCGTTTGTTCTGCCACACTGTCAGGAAGGCTGCGTTTCCTTTGCATTCATATGCAATCCACAGGACACAAACTGCTGGCAGCCAGCTGCAGTCTGCTCCGCTTCCCATCTTCTCTCTCTCTTTTCCTTTCCATCTCTTCCCTCTCTCTGTCTGTCTCCCACTCCTGTGGAAAGACAGCAGGCAGGTGTGGCAGGAGAAGAGGCAGATGGCAAGGATGACAGGAGAAACTTTCTGAGGAGGAAATGAAAATCAGGGGATGTGAAGGACCGAATGAATCCAGCACAAACACAAACACATGCAGGCACACACTTTCTACTTTCCTGCTGCTTTATTTGCTGGTGTGTCACATAAGCTACAATTATGTTGGTGCACACATGCACACAATGCATATGCCCTCTATAATAAGGCTTTTTGATGCTTTGGCCTTGAGGGTAATAGGCATACTGGCGAGTGTGACAGCTTATAACATCAACATGATGGAGATGTCATTGAGCGGCAGTGTTTTATGAGTGACCTCTGTGCTGATGGCAAAGACTGAATTCCAGGCTCGCATATCCTATATCTGACAGTGTACACTGTAATAATACCTGTACATGTACACACATACACTGTGTGCAGTACACACATATGTTGTACACAGGTGTATGAAGACAGGTTTGCACATGTAGAATATACACAACCCTACTATATCCACAGAGCGCATTTGTACAAAAGATTTAGTCTGCACATGCACACACACACACACACACACACACACACACACGATGTGTACACTGTTTTGTCCTAGCCTTGTCCCCATTTCAGTCAAGGACCAGTGCCACCTTTGGACGGGTCATTGACTCTTGTATCTCATAAAGGTACTGTATATAGTAAAACCTATATGTCCTCTAGTCTATTGCGGCCTTAGCACTGGTATTAAGGCTAATGGGCCTTGTGGGTAAGCTCTAAAACAAAAGGACCGATGAAGGGTCATGGCTTTAAAAAGCGACAATAACCAGGCACTGCTCAGGTCCGTTGTTCCTCGTCAAGGATGATGTTGTCATTAAGTCTGATGTCTGACTTCCTGATGTCTTCTAAATCATGGACCAAAAGAATCCATCTTTCCTTATTTATTGCCATCTGCCTGCACTCCTTCACTTCACTGTTCAGACACAAGCTGCTGTGCGTACTGCTGTTGGTAACACTTTATGTTAAGACTGCATAACTTATCATAATTTCATGCAGGAAAGATAATTAATTCATTTGTTTGGTACTTTATGAATGATCAGGAATGTACATGAAGTATCAATATACTGTATAATGCACGACAGACATAAAGAAGAACATTACATTGATTAATGTGACAGTCATCATCATTTCAATATTTGTTACAAAGTGGGGGTTAGGGTTACATTAACACATAAACACAAAAAGAAAAAGAAAAAAGATGTCTGATAGTCATCCTTACAGTAATACAGCATTATGCAGAAATCACTCTTGATTTGATTTTTGGGTTTGTATTTTGTGGGTTTTTTTTTAGTACAATTGCTTGTAAGAAAGTATTTTGACAACGTGGTATTGCTACTTTTCCACCATTATTTGTTTCTCTTCCTTCTTAAATTCTGTTCAATATTCAGTTTACTCATATGATTTGTGTACTCTCTATGATTTGTAATAACTCACATCCAACTCTTTGTGATTTGTAGTAATTAAAAGAAGATATAATGTTTTATTTTGTGCTTTCATTTGCTCCTTTTGCTGGTTTTAGGGTATTTTCTCCAGACGCTGTTCCCACCCTCCCAGCGCTCCTTCCAGGGCTGCATGCAGGCAATCTTGGTGGACGACCAACCAGCTGATTTGCATGCGGTAGAAAAAGGCACAACGGGAGCTTTTGAGAACGTCAGCCTAGACATGTGTGCAATCATAGACAGGTAAGAGAGATCACTCCTGCATGCATTCACATCCACAACAGAATCATTCATAAATGAAAATACACATTCAGCCATATGCAAAGCACTAAAACAATTTCTCAAGGGTGTCATCAATCAAACGAGTTAAAATTGAAAGAGTCATATAAACAGAGCCTGTGAACTCTTATCGAGAGATGTACGACTCAGGGCTCTGGTTGTTGCTGTGTGTAGCTGCACAAGAATATGTTTTTGTGTGGCTGTTTTTTGTGCTTGTCTCGCTGATGGGCTGAATTCACAGTGGAAGAAGAAGTGTGTAAATAGCAATTTTTTCATTAAATTGAAAGAAAAGAGTAGGTTTGATTCTTGGGAAACACTGTATGATCTTAATCAAACATCAGAAATAGATTTTTTCATTGCCAAGTATAACTGAGCTGTAGATTCTGCATAGCACATCCCAGTGTTGGCTGACTGTTGAGTGTTGAGTGACATTTCAATTTATTTCCTTGTCACACACGAAGCAAACACACTGGAAAGGATTTCCCATGTGCGGAATCATCTAAGCTCAGTATGAGTGTTTTTTCAAACTGAATCAGTTGCCTGAGTGCAAATCATTTACATTCGATGGACTGGTTGAACCTTCAGGAATTAAGCCCACCACAGTCACAGTCGTGCAAAGGACATGCAGAAGATTTCAGTCATTGTTAAAATTTGCATGAATTGCACTGTTAAGGTGAACAGGACTGGGAAGCTACAATTAGGAGCCGACCTTGTGCTGATTGGAACAGCATTTTCCTTGAACTGAGCGATTTGTTTTCAGGTCAGGTTTGTCGATAACACTTACCTTCATCAATACCCTGGCCAGCGAAGTAGACACCAACTGCCACTGCTTGATTTAGGTCAATTTTCTCCTTACTTCAACAGAGGTCTGACTTGCTCAAATACTTAAACCACAACAGAGAAAACAATACTATGAGAGCACCAGTGAAAACCAGAGTGGTAAAGTTGTAGCCCGGAAAACTAAAACAATGATGTAACAGAGGCAAAAATGCTCCATAGAGCTTAGGAAAACTGCAGAGTTGAGTGATGATTCTCTGTGGGTGAGTCCCTCTGTATTACATATATTTATTTGATCCGTTGTTAGTTTTAAGGTATTCGTTCTAGCAATTTCAGATAAAAAAGCTTTGTTATGCCAGCCCAGCTTCAAGCTTTGTTTTTATCTGTTTTATGAAAACTTTTATTTTAGCCATTTTTTTAAAGTTATATTTCAATGAAGACCTCACATTTGGATACGTTTTCATGCCTGTGTTTAGTTTATGGAATTGCAACCTTTTGTTATAATTTGTTTTTCATTTGCAATACTATTGTGAGGTAATGTAGTATGAAATCATTATCATTACTGCAGATTGTGGTGCATTAGCACAGCTGATATTTGCTAGCAACAGACTGACTGTGGGCAGGTTTGTAGAATAAACTCTTGCGAAGCTCCTAAGATGTCCACAACAGTTTCTTAACCTTGCTGCTTGCACTACTGCACATCTCTATTACTTCAAATGTTGTGTATCAGTCCTGCAGTACTTGAGGTTGGTCCTGTCCTGCCATGGAAGATGAATGGGTGCAGTGTTACCATCTAACTAATCAGAATGTCTTTGAAGGCAGTTCAATAGCCCTGTCTGACCTCCTTTTGATCAATGCCGTTCCACTATGGGATTCTGTTTAGTCTGGGAAGCAGCAAAACACACACACACACACCACGCACACACACACACACACACACACACACACGAGCAGGCACAGTGTGATGATGACACACACAAGACTATGTACATGCAAATTCCAATTTTCCAATGTCACTGTTATTGAATAAGGGCACCACAACATCACATGCACATAAAAGCATACACACACTCCAGAGGTGCCTCATTGTCTTCACAGATTTTCCCTTTTTCTCATGCGAAACCCAGGGCACACACTCAGTGTACTTCAGTGCTTCAGTTCATTGTGCCTACTGAGCATAATGTCTTTTGTGATTGTTGGTGTTCATCAGCTGTAGTCCTCTGTAAAGGCACAGTTCCATTTTGTCTGCGCCTGTCAGCCTGTTGAAGCTACATCATATCAAGGCACACTTGGATCACAAGCATATTTCATTTGAGCTACATGCAATAGCACGTTGAGAAAGTCAAGGTTTAATATGACTTGTGCGGAGGAATCTTCTTCAGGCTATAAGTAAGCTGACAGTGTTTCCCCCCACGTCACTCTTGGGATTAATTTTAAACCTAGAAATCTCAGGTCATGGCCTGTCTCTTACAGAGCAACAGTTCAACTCAGTGTCTACCGGGGATGATGAGTTAAGGCAGTTATCCTGATAAGGCTGCCTCTGACTCTGTGGACAACCAAGGACTCTTCAGACCCTTACAGACAGACTGTCCTCTAGATTGTGTTAAATTTGACCTGAGGGTTACCCAACATGACTTAGGATAAATTAGGTAAGCATAGTGTCTTGTTGAGACTCCAAGACCCAGTAGAATTTGTGCACATGTATACATGAGTAAAGGCTATGTGGACTCTCGGTTAGTTCTCTGGGTTTAGTAGTTAAATAGTCTCCACTCAGGAACTGGTCTTCAGTAAGTGGAATTGGTGTTCTTCTGTGAAAGACAACCTGTCTCCTTAACCTTCTTCAGTAACAAGTTATCCCAGCCACCAAGATTTCCATCACAATTTGACTACTACTACTGTTCACTGTTAGCTACATCTCTCTCTCTCTCATTCTAGACAAGCACTACTGTTTATGTGCATGCACACATAGTTACAGTACACATACAGTATATTGCATTAATTAAACACACATGTATTTCATTCCTTTGTTGCTATGACATGTGCTTTGTTTCCTCTTCATGCTCTGTTGTCCATCACATAACATGTGAGCGAGCCCACAGTTGCATGTCAGGGTCATATTTACCGGAGGCAAGACAAAAACGATCATCTTTTCTCCCTCCAGAAACAGAACCGTCTCTATGCTGCATAACTGCCCAACTCCCAACATGATGAAAGAAGTGCTGAGCATTTCAAAAGACCCCTGCAGCTCTTATGAGTCAGTGTTTGCTTTTCCTCCAGCTGGCTTTCCTCTTAACATCACTTTGATTCATTCAAATAAGCAGACACAGATATTTTAATCTCATAACCTGTGCATGAATACATGTGTGCGAGTACGTGCGTGGAAAAGCCAGCTCTGAGGCTGCAGTGCCTGCAGGATCCATCCCCACCAGGCCTGCAGACTGATCAAACAACAGAACTTTAATGTGCTCGGCATTTGAGTTGGTATTCAAATTCCACAATGTCTTAATTCCTAATTCCAGGTTTTGAAAAGTGGATTCTGAATTATAACGATAAATAAGTCCCTCTTTTTCATCTTGAGTAAAATTTTGCAAAATTTTGCATCTTCTGCACAACGTGATTATTTAAATTGTTTTCACATACGCACAATTTTGTTTTCCTGGGTGACACGCTTTTTTTGACTAAAGTATAACAGACTGGTTTATTATAGCTCACAATTGATTCTGATTAACCAGTTATCCCCATCTTGCAGCACTGACATGTTCTTTCAAATGCTCCGTGATGTTTGTTTTACTGGAGTGGTGAATGATATTTCTGTTGTCCAAGAACCTTATGAGATGGTGATGAATGTGGAAGGTATAAGTCGAAACTTCAGGGGCTACCAGGGAAACTGAGCTATGGCTTGTGAAGAACTTTATATTCTAATTTAAAAACTTTACACTGGCCTTATCCCCCAGCTTAAGAATTTATCTGAATCATGCAGGTTGCAGATTGAATAATGTGGCAGCATGTGTTTGTGGGTCTGATCTTTACATACTGTAAACATATGTATAATATGTGTCTTTCTTTTTAATGCATTTCATGCGTGTTAATGTTTAAAGATGTTCTCCCTCATTCTCCCTCCAGGTGCATGCCTAATCACTGTGAACATGGCGGCCGGTGTAAACAGACGTGGGACAGTTTCAGCTGTACCTGCGATGGAACAGGATACACTGGAGCCACCTGCCACACTTGTAAGTATATGAGTGTGTGTATGCAGTCGTGCATTCTTGCCCATCTGTGTTCTTTGTCTCTCACTGTTTCTCGTGCGTCTGTTTGATTTGGCCTGCTTCTGTTCGCTTTTGAGTGATTAAGCTGTTTCTCCTTCCAAAGACACAATCCTCAGCAGAGGGACAGATGAACTTTTGAAGTGTTTACAGGCCAGGCCTTTTCTGACTGCCTGGTGTGTTTTGTTCCGGTCTGAGAGGAGGCAACCCAGCCAAAAGCACCAGCACACAAAGAGAACAGAGTCAGAGAGAAAAAGGCGAAGGGGGTTTTTCTAAAGGCTTAAATTTTTGAGAAGGCCATCCCTCCTCCCAAATGCCACAAATATTGTTCTTTTTAAGAGAGGATGAAAAAGAAATGTTTTGCCAATATTGTGTATTTTCAACTAAAAACAACAGATTTAGAATAAATGAACTGTGAGAAATTCAGAAGAATAGAGTGAGAGGAAAAGACATTATGGCACCACAGAGGCACAGAGTAGTTTGAATAACATCACAAAAGAATAAAGCATAGGCAGTACAACACAGAAATGCAGATTTATAGTGAGAGATGTGTGATCACATATCTCTCACTCTGTGCTTGTCAATATTTATGAAGGACTAATTCCCTAATAAGAGACAGACGGAGGCACAACAGTAAGCTGGAGGTTAGGGTGTCTGGTTTCTGACTGGGAAGTCGGCAGTTGAATCTGGGGACCAACCGTTGGTAGTCAGACTGAATGTGCTTCAACGTGTTTCCTTAGAGGAAATTTTCAGTGTTGATTGGTAGACGGTTGTGGGTGTGAAACAGGACAGGTATTGTGATGTGTTCAGTGTTTTCTTTGGCCTGAAAGAGGATAAAATAAAAAAGAAAGACAAATTAAGAACTGTGTTTTGAGTCTGAGAGTGATAAATGTGATGTTTATGGAGGTAAAACATTGCTTTAAAGGGTCACTCCACCAATTAGGGGTGTGAGGGAATATGTGAACTTTTAACAAGCAGAAAGAGACAGTAATGAGTTACAGAAAGTCACAGAAAAATGTTAGTGTTTGCACTGTTGTTTGAGCAAAACAGCCAATTTGAAGACATGATCTAGTACTTTGGGAAATCATTTTTATGATATTTTATTCCAAAGGTAAATTTGCCAAGTCAATGCCAACTCATTACCTCCAGTGCAACTTTCCCCGCTGGCTTTTGAATCTTTCTGTGGTGTCCCACCCCACTGAATCAGTCCCACAAGAAATACTGGTTATTCAACTTCCATGATGTTATAGCCTTCAACCACTGGCTTTGAACCAGAAGTGATGCCTCAACAGCTCTGCAGAGTCCTGTGCAGATCCTTGTTAGATAGATCAGCAGGGTCAGGGCAAGCAACTGCAACACTACACTCCTGAATGAGAAGAGGGATATCAAAGAGAGAAATACAATAATCGAGTAGTCAGAGGATGTAACGAAGGAGAAGAAGAAAGATCAGAAAGAACAGGCATTAAAAAACAGCAACAGTAATGTAGAGCTAAGACTAGGCAAACTAAGAGAAAGGAATAAAAGAGATGGGGTTTTTTTTACTTTTTCAACTCTGTGTTAGGCCTGTGAACAGTCCACAGTCAAGAAGGTTTCACTCCAAGTTGTTCTTTAACATTGGTCTTTGAAGTGTAATTCTTGCTCTCCTCCCTTCTCTGTCTGTCTGTGTGCAGATCAACACAAACACAACATCAATATGTTGTCAGATAGATTGCTAGAGTGTGTGGGACAAGACACCATTACTTGACAGGAGCTGAATGGAGACTGGCAACCACATGAAATTGCCTTCTGGAAGCAAGGGGAAAAGGAAGCTGCGGACATTTGTGTGCTATTTTAGATCCATTTTGCAAATTAATTAATCGTCAGTCGATTACATAACAAAGATTAAAGTCTGTGTATGTTAAGACAGAGTTAAGACAAATACAGGCTATCCAGGAGGAGGTGTATCATCCTTACTGTCATACTGTGGGCAGCTTATGGTAATAATGTCATGACTTACACTGTGATTCCTAACCCTAAGCACAATCATTGTAGTGACCTCTTGTCCAGCGCCACCTACAGGACAGAGAATGAGAATGACTGCCATGCACACTTTCATGTGTAGCAGGGGATCAAACCCTCTGATTTCAGGTATAACCATAGCCTTAATGCTGCCACCACTCTAAAGCCAATCGCAGCACATCAGCATACATCTCAACACAACAACATGACTCGACGTGCTTCACCGTTCACTGTTGTTATTTGTTGTCAACGACAGGTTTTTATTGGAAACTGTAACAACAAATTTTTGATTAAAATTTGTTATTTTCACATAATAAACAGCAAATAACCTCAGAGTCTCTGGACCGTCAGTCTTCTTCGCTCCTCCATCTGCTCATTTCCTATCTTATTTCTCTTCTCCCATGTCCCACCCCCAGCTATCTACGAGCCATCATGTGAGGCCTATAAGCACCTGGGCAAGTCATCGGACACCTACTGGATCGATCCTGATGGCAGCGGACCCCTTGGCCCCTTCAAAGTGAACTGCAACATGACAGGTGTGTGTTTCTCTTCAGTGTCTGTGAATTCGTCTACGGTGCATCTGTGTGTGTGTGTGTGTGTCCACATCTCCCTAGTCTGTCTAGACGCAGTGACCTGTAAGGGGAGGAGTCTCCAGCCCTCCTCATTTTTAACCTCAGACAGCAGCCCTCTTAACCTGCTATACATGGGGTTTCTATGACAACACGGTCACAGCTATTGATATTTAACTCTCAGGAAGCAGCAGACACACAGATACGCTCATACGCGCACACACACACCCACACATGCACACCACAAACACATATTAAATGTTTTGCAAACCTAAGAGTGCTCCAGTGGTCTGTGACACACATATCCATACGCACACACACACACACACACACACACACACACACACACACTCACACACACTCACACATACACACTCATTCAGTGGAATAAGAAAATCGCCTGGAACAGCAGAGCACGCAGGCAGAGCAAAGGCGAGACTTTTAATGAAATGTCACTGCACTCCACTGGCTAGCCCCTTAGTCACGCTGAATAGCACACTCACACACACCTCAGAAATTCTTCTTCAGCACATACACACACCTCAGAGACCTGAATTACACACACATTCCCTGACTGACAGTGTGAATGAACAGGGAGAAGTCTGAGTGACTGGCTCATGCTATAACAGCACCGAAGTGTCTATTAAAGCTTGGAGTCTCAGAGCTGTAACTTAGATTACACAGAAAGAACTTCACTGCCATGACAGCTAAACTGGAGACTTTTGTGTGTGTGTGTGTGTGTGTGGATACATCAGCATGTGGGTGAATCTACTGTTTGTGTAAACTAATAATCTATTACATCTGACTGGTTTGTTGCGGCTGGAGAATTATGCTTGACGCACTAACATGTTATCCATGTTTGTGTGTGTAGAGGACAAAGTGTGGACAACAGTTATGAACAACCTGCCACCCAAAACCGTAGTGACTGGCTCCAGCAGAGAGAGACGCACCGTTTTGCAGGTTAACTACAGTGCCTCTATGGACCAGGTAACACACACACAGCCCACATACACACATTCAGTGCGTAAATGATCTTTTGATTATAACAAATGCATTATTAAAAAGGAGAATATTTTGAAGTGAAACAGGGTTTTCATGTATCACATATTTAGGGTTATGCTCATACATTTTCATCCTCATGTGAAGGACAAGGAGCACAAGAATTTTTCTTTGACTGCTTTCAGTTTTTGCCAGCAATGTTACTTACACAAGGCAGGTCTCCTCAACAAGGTCGCAACAACATCAGTTTCCAGCACAGCTTTTGGTTGAATTTTGTGGCCGTCTTCTCCTACACTTCAACTATATCAGGCTGCCTTCTCGGCTGTTTGTTGATCAAAAACTTCACCAGAAAGAAATCACTCTTTAACAGACTCCTGGAGGTCTGTCACAGTGCTCCACAATGGACAGTACAAGCATTTATGTGTGAATATTTCACAATAAAATAGATGAAAGATGACCAGTTACTCCTAATTTTCTGCCACTTTGTGTTAAATTATACTGCTGTTTTTTGGAAACTTGACTAGTTTAGGTTATAGTTTTCTGTATCCTAAGCCTGAGCAAGGTAATGCATGGATATCCTCCTCCTACATTTATACACCTACTCCAGCAGTCGTGCAGCGTACAAATCCCCTCTTTGTTGGAGTCGGCATCTTGAACCCCCAGAGAGTGGTCCACAGCAGCGATAACACCTTTATTACTGTCAAAATGGTGACCACTGAGCTCCCTCCTCATCTCCGGGAAGAGGCAGTAGTCTAAGAGTGCCATCCTCCCCTGCTGTTGCCACCGTGTCTTAGGGTGATAAGGCTTGGGAGTGAGGTAGCAGATGACTGCACAAATGCAGATGTCGTTCGTTTCCTCGGACATTGCTGACTGGCAATTCTCGATTACCCAAAAGAGAAATACCACAATTTATTAACTTTAATCTTTCTGCCTGAACACATGCATGGAAATGGAGTAATATAACTTATATTCTTCTACCTTAGGCCACTGACTCAATCAATCACCCCTTGTATGCTATAAACCAGGATGATTTCTTTGACCAGATCACACACTCTACTGCATGTGACTGTGAAATGCTGTAATTCAACCTCACACTGCAGCCTTCTACTGATACAGTCTTTCTTCTTTTCAAATTCACAATGATAATGTAACATAATAAGCATTTCACCTCAAGTCTGTGCTGCTTGTCTGCTGCGACTTTGCTACATACAGATCTTTAAGGTGAGTGCCTGTAGATTGCAGCTGTCACTCACACTCAAAAGTGTGTGGATTTTACAGGTTTCAACACTCCAGTACAGACTGACAGTAATTTTTACCTTCAATGTGTACAAGACCACTTTTTTGTCCATAAGATAACAGGGTTTAAGTGCCATGTTCTTCCCGTAATTATGCCCCCCTCCCTCCTCTTCCTAATTTGTATGGATCACTTGTTCCATTTCCAGCTTCTCTAAATCACTGGAAGCTAAATTAAAACATTACAGCGCACTTTGCTTCATTTTGCTGCTCAATAATTTGTTTTTACTTGAAATTAACCTGTCTGGCTGAGTGAGATGAAATGAAATGAATGAATACATGTCTGTGCTTGTGTTTCCAGGTGACAGCCATCACCACCAGTGCAGAATACTGTGAGCAGCAAATCGCCTACAGCTGTCGCATGTCCAGACTGCTCAACACTCCAGGTAAGGGCTGAGGATCTTTATCCCCCACTGACTCAAACACAAGTACGCAGCACTGACACAGACAGGATGTTCTTTCTGTCACGTTGTCAGAATTTGATGGGAAATTTATATTATCTACAGAGTTGCTATACACAGCCAAATCTAAAGAGCCTCAGAAGAAAAAAATGCTGCACATACCTGATGAAGCTCAACATGTAGATGAAGTAGTATTTGATTGTATCCTCTCAGGGTTTAGGGAGTGACTCGGCTGTTCTTCAGGCTAAATTTAGGGAATTGACTTGTAAACAGATTGACTGGACACTGTACTCGATTCTCAGCGTGTGAGAGAAGAAAGAATTGACTGCAGCTCAGAGACCTGTTGCTGATCACGTCAGGTCTGTTGGGGTTTGTGACAAAGACAGAGACCACCAAAGAGCCGCTCCTGTGGCAGCTTTTGGCTTCAGGAGCAAGGCAGAAGTCCCATGACTACTTGGACGAAGAGAAGAAAGATGCTGCCTTGAAGAGAAAGGCCCTCACAGATGAGCTGGATGATATGAAAAAGAACAGGGGGAGGATGGAGGATGAAATCTGTGCTTGAATATGTTAAGAAAGCAGAAACTACAAGTAAACAGACCTGCAACACCAAATTCAACAGACACTTCACAAAATGTATGGAGCTGTAAAACTGTTCCAGTGAGTTTTTGTAGCTTAGCACCTTACTGAGACACTCATGTTGGTTTTTCCATTGAATTTGTCACTCATCGGCATATTTGAACTGTTGCCTTCCTCCTGTCTTTGCCCAGCACTAGAGCTACAGATGATAGTATTGAAACAGACCAGAGGAAGTGAGTTGTGGCCTGGCTGGGCTCATTCTGAGTAGATTAACTTGGATTACATTCATTTGAATTAGACTTGTTTGAACTCAGTCTTACGGCTGTAATGCACTTGGGTCTGATTGGTTTTGTGTCAGTATGGTTTGTATTAGTTAGGCCGGTTTGTGAAGTGGTTGAGTTGTGTTAGGTTTTTGTCCTGGATTAGACACGTTTGCTTTGTGTTGTGTGTGTTGTGGCAGGGTTTAGTGGATTTTCAACACAGTTTTAAATAGTTTTTATGCAGAAGAGCAGAGAGGAAGGCTTGCAGCTGTGTTTTGCTCTTGTTTTGCTCAGTCTGTGTCAACGCTTGGTATTTAGTCTAATATTTTGTTTAAAATGTGTGTGTGCCTGTGCATAGTATATTCACAGTGCTGTGTGTGTTTTTTTTTTACTTTGAGAATAACAAGCTTGCTGTCATTGTCAGAACCGTTTTCTGTCATTTTCTTCTGTTTCCTCTGGCCAGCACACACACACACGCACACACACATACACACACATACTCATAGATGCATGCTCACAAAGTCCCACCTTAGGGAGAGCTTCATAAAGACAAGACACTCCTGGCAATTAGAGCGAGTGAGAGGAGATGGAAAGAGGGTGCGGGAGGGAGAGAGGACCGGAGCTTTGTTAGATGTATTCCAGTGTGTGTATGTGTGTGTGTGTGTGTGTGTGTGTGTGTGTGTGTGTGTGTGTGTGTGTGTGTGTGTGTGTGTGCACGCATGTGTGTATATGGTCTTTGATTGACTGAGTAGAAATAAAGCAATAGGTGCTTAGTATTAGTTGGGTATTAGTGCAGCAGACCGAAACTTTGCCATTAACCTCCACTGCACTAAGAGATGGCACCTATACACCTAAAGGCCTAATGTGCGCATACACACACAAATCCACACCCTTCATTAATACGCTCTTTTTCTTACACTCAGGCTTGAAATGCTGTTGCGTGAATACATACACACACCCAGTCAGTCAATCGTTCATTAACTAGTTTACTCCTAATTCACTACCCTGCAAGTTAGGGAAATCCAATTACCAGTAGAATGACTGAGAAAGTAGGACCGGGAAAAATCATTTACCCAAAAATATGCTTCATAAATTAGCTGTCACCTTTCATCAAAGTACACTGTCAACAGCATTTTCACTGTGAACCACAGACCCACACATGCTCACATCTACACACACACACAGACACACTCACTACCCCTCCACTTCCTCTTTTTCCCCCATCCAGATCTCATCTATTACACTGGGGCTGGCATTTTAGAGCTAAACGAACCATTAAATGGGAATTATATTCTGCCACCAGTGACACCCCTAATTTGGAACTTGGGCAGTAATTGTCCTAATTGTCTGACCCCTTCCTCACCTCTTTTCATGTATTCTGCCCTTTTGTCATTTTTCTACCACCTCTCATTTACCTGCAAACACATGCACACAGCTTGTCCCTGTCCAGTAATCGTTCATTCACAGGATGGGCTGAGAAAATAATGGGAGAGTTTGATGCTGATGCTTGCAGCAACTACCCCCCCAAAACACACACACACACACACACACACACACACACACACACACACACACGCACGCACACACATGTACACACATGCACTTATACACATTTACAAAAACACAACTCAAAGAGACCCACAAACTCAGGCAATATTTCGTGCCCCCCTCTCCTCCTCCTTTCATCTCATCTCTTCCTCTCTCCACTGCTTCTCGTCATCCTCTGCATCCACATTTATCATATTTATCCATCTCTCTCCATCTATTTTCTCCTCTCACTCCACACTTACCTACCTACGCTCCCTTTGTTCACTCGCTCATCCCATTTAGCATTTAAAGTCTCCATTTTGCCTTTCTCACATTCTTCACCTCCAATTTTACCTCACATTCGTTTCCCCCTTCCTTTTAAAGCCCCCCACCACCACCTCGTCTGTCTGCCCTGCCTTTTCACTCACTCTGTTTTGAACACTATTTCCATTACTGTGTGAATCACGGCTTTTAGAGCGGAATTAACACCCTTCACTAATGATTTAGCATCATTCTTTTCAGTTTAAACAACCTGTAAACACAAAGCTTGCACAAAGACGCAGCACACAGATAAAAACACACCTGTCATTCTCTGACATGCATACTCACAGCCATAGAGGAGCCGGATAAAGTGTAAGCTAAGCTTTGAGAGCGTTAATGAGGACAGTTGCCATGAAAAGTCAAGAATGTCCAATGTACAAAGACAAAGCTTAATATACAAGTTAATATACAAGAATGTCCTTTCTGTATAATACACTATAAATAAAAGTACTAGAACACACCTCTTCATTACTGAATTCAGATGTGGTATGGGGCTGTTTGGGGTTTGGCACGGCCCCTGACTTCCACTGAATGGAAATCATAATGCTTTAGCTTACCAAGACGTTTTGGACAATGCTGCTTCCAACTTTGTGGCAACAGTTGAAGGTTGTTGAAGGCCCTTTTCTATTCCAGCATGACTGTGCCCCAGTGCACAAAGCAAAGCTCCATAAAGACATGGTTGGTTGAGTTTGGTGTGGAAGAACTTGACTGGCCCACACAGAGCCCTGACCTCAACCCCATCCAACACCTTTGGGATGAACTGGAACAAAGACTAGTCGACTGTCGCCTCACAGCAAGAGGGTGTGAGCATGTGTGATTGTCTGTCTTTGTGTGTCAGCCCTGCGATTGACTGGAAACCAGTCCAGGGTGAACACCACCTCTCGCCCGTAGTCAGCTGGGATGAGCTGCAGCCCCCCCGTGACCCTGCGGGTATAGAAAACGGATGGATGGATGGGTGGATGGATTACGATTGTCTACATGTCTAGTTTCCTTCCTGAACAAATCTACTAATTTCCACTGCATGCACACAGACTCGCAGAGCTTTTGTTAACTTGTGAAACACATGTTGTTTCTCTCTGTATTTCCGAGACTTGCCTGAAGCGATTGGTAGAATCATTTAGAGCATCCAGACTAATGGTGAGAGAAATGTTTCCATCAAACAAATGACTTCATTAATCCAGTGAACTGTTCTTTGGCGAGACGCAAGTGTCTAATATGTGCACAATTTAGAGGCGATGCAGAAACACACATTTTCTGCTTAAGTGAAGAAGGTTTGGCTAAATCTGTGGTGCCGTTAAATTAAAACATAGAGGCCGAACCTCACACAACTTTAACTTAATGGCTGGGTGTATTGTCTAACTGTTTTTGTTAAAGATAACCGAGACATCCGATCATGTACTCAGTCAAAATTATTTTGTTCCACCCTGAAATAAAATCACTGATAAAGCTGCATATCCAGCCTTTTTCTCTCTGATGAGCAAAGCTTTTACTTGTCATCAGCACAGCAGCTTCCAGTTAATCTGTGGTGACGTCAAAACATCCCAGTTGTCAGCATCATTTTTTGTCCAGTCCTGTCAAAAGTTACTGGTAAAAATCATTATTAATCATTACTTTTATTTCAGGGTTTCATCCTGTTATGTTGGTATATTTATTGACTGTTAAGATGTTATAGGCCACTAGAAAGGGAACAAAAGTTGGTAATGTAGCTAAAAAGAGTATGTGGATGATCACTCCCTCTGAGTGAGGACAGAGAAAGTGGATCACAAGTGAAACTCTTTTTCTTCTGTTCCATCAAGCTGTCAACACAGATGAGTCACAGTTTGAGCTTAAGGCCAACAACAGATGACTGATCTTGATATCACAGTCCAACAAACACATGATATGTACAGTGGGGCACAGACATGAAATGTATTGGACAAGTTCTTATTTGACTTTATTAAGTTGTCTCCAGCACTGTTTTAATCGATATGAGCTGGTCACAGGGTGTGATTTTATTTTTTATTTAAATGTATATTCTACATATACATATTCTCCCACCCATTTCTCCACAGAATGGTTTCTAATTGCTCGTGAACTCTAAAGGAGTTCCCATCGTTAACAACTGTTACGGAAACACAGGTTAACAGCTGCTCTTTGGTGTTAAAACTGTACAAGAGCCAAGGAGAGAAAGAGAGTGATGGACACAGCTGGAAAGGAAAGAAACAAGGGTGGCCCGAGATGAGAGATGAGTGTGGTTCACTATAATGAGGCTGTGTGTATGCATAGTGTTGTTGCAGTCCTTTCCCTGGGCACTTCTGGTCTCAATTATTGTCTCACAAGTCACAGCAAGCCAATCACTGAAACACACACACACAGGTCTTGTATTACACCATAATGACTTCACTCTGCAGCGCTGGTTAACCGCTTGTTTATTTTTTTTCTCTCATTTGTGATTTCTGATGTTCATCATTAACCTTTACAAAAGCAGCAGTGACAGACGATGGCTTTTCTTCTCCCTCTTTCTCTCTCAATTTTGCTGTTATGCTCTTTTATCTCTCTGCAAAGTAACAGGTACCAAAAATGGTGCGTTGCTGTGAACATGGCTAGCTGTCATCCAGGTGGACTGGCTATTCGTAATTACTTTTTATTGGAAAATACGCAATTCTTGACTCATCTACAGTGTGTGCTGCTCACTCCTCTGCTGTGCAGCCTTTTTTTTTTTTTTGTTAAATATTTTCAGTTGATTAAAAAAGAGTAGAGTGATCAAGGACCTCGTCATTGGCTTTTTTACTGTTTAGGATTATGTCATTATTAACTTTAACATCCGTTTATATTTCATGTATCATCCCCTTTTATTAGCCTATTGTGCCCACATACTGCCCGATTGTGCCATGCCTTTCATTACCCAACTAATGTTCTGGTTACAGTGTCATTAATTTGTGAAAGCACTCCAGGCAAGAAGTAAGTCAGGGGCAGAGAGAGCGAGAACAAGAACTAATATATCGAAAGACAAGAGAAAGGAGAGCTATCATCAGGATCCTCAGGCGTTTCTTTTGCTCTTCCCGTCACCCCAGTGTCTGCCTTTCTCTTTCCCTCCCTTTCCTTACCCCCTGTAGACTAAATGCTAATTAATGTTAAATTATCCTCTCTATCTTTCCCTGCTTTAAATGCACTGATGAGAATCCGCCTCCCTTCAAGGTTGCAGGCAGCTTTTTTTTGCTCCCACCCATTATGGGCAGGGGAGCTGAGCGTGTTCACTCGGTTGATAAGAGGCATTTGAGGCTGACGTGTAAAGTTAGGCTTTATATAACATAGCAAATTAATGGATGAAATTAGCCTGGAACCTTTCTACATTGTTTCAGATAGGTTAGAACGGGAGACACTTGAAGACATCTGCGGTGGTGGTAGACGGTTTGCTAATGGGAAACAGCAAGCATGTGCGCGTGTGTGTTTGTGTGCGTGGGTGTGTTAGGGATTGTACACGAAACAGAGGAACAAAGTGTGATCTGTCACAGTGAAGCCCATATCGTTTACATCCCATAACGTGTGCGCTCGGGTTGCTGTTGCCTCGGTGATGCATCATTGCCCAGGATAATGCCGTCATATGTTGTGTTGACAGAGTCATGTGTCTTATCCCGCGCCATGTCTGTCTACCTGAGTGCAGCACTTACAGCTCATAGCCACACAGGTGCCAGTGTCGAAGGAAAAGAGTATAACACTTTACAGTACATTAAGTTGGAGTAATAAGGCGTTTGCAAGGGCAGCATCTATCTGCCTCTTTTCTCTTTTATTCTCTTCTTCTTCCTTCTTTCTCTCTCTTTCGCTGTGCTTGTTGTTCTTTTTCTCTCCTACAGTCTCTTAGTCACTCAGACTCCTGAGTCCTGAGGGCGACTGACTTACAGCCACGGTGTGTATTTGTGAATCATTCTGATGTCTGTGTTGACTGAGTGTGCGTGTGTGTGGATGCATATTCCTGTAGTTATGGGGACAAAAATCTGTTTACAGTCACATTGCGAGGACCAGCCTGTAGACTTGTTTTAAGGTTTGAGGTTAGGGTTAGGATCCCGGTCTGCCCAGCATTGTGCGTGCAGTCTGCACAAATTCGGTTTTGCAAGCAGCGACGAAGAGTAGCCATCATGAAACTTACCTTAGCAGCAAGAACAAAATTTACTTGTTACAATATTTGTTTTAAAATCCTGTAATAGTTACACATTAAACATTATATTTTATCTCATTCCTCCTGGTACAGACTGAAATAAAAAATCTAGCTGTCATTTCGAACAGATGGTGAGTGTAGCACTACCTGGGGCATGGACCTGGATCAATTAGTTTTCCAGTCATACAGGAATCTTGCTAAGCTCAAAATATTCTAAGAAAGGTGTGCTTTCCTCAAAAGTAATTTACACATTGTCATATTTTTCCCTCGAGAGAAACCTGTGTGATGTGCCCGCAGCTGCCTAAAGCTGAAATTAGTGTTCTGTTTGAAGGCATAGCAAAAGATCAAACAGTATGGGCTGCTGCCTGTTTGGCAACAGGTACACTGGTTCACTCTCAAAGGTAAAAGTAGTCTTTTGAAGTGCTCATTTGCTGTATATTTGTATGTAATACGGAAGATTAATAAGCACAAGCACTCAGGCTGATGCCTTCTTTGGTGTGTAGGCTCAATGACTGTCACAGTCCAACCTCTTTTAGGTAAGTACAGGATTTCCACTACTGTACTGCAAACCTAATGTGAAGCCCTGCTTGGTCTAAGCATTGCAAGTTTTGGGAAAATCCATTTTCTGAATGTTGATTAAGTTGATGCTGACAGAACAAAAAAAGGTGGAAGTCATCTGTGAGGGCAGTGCTACACATATTCAGAAAAATAAAACTGATTCAAGTATGTTTTGATTTAATGACTCAGAGACTTAACATTAATGGAGAAGAAAACTCCAGCAGTAACAAAGGAGACTGGCTGACCAACACACACCGCGGCTCGTAACGTAAACCATCTCTGTGGTGAACAAAATAACCAGACATCTTAAATTCGCTTTCAAAATAATTAATTCATTAATCATTAAAATGAAATGCTGGGGACCATTTATCTTATCTGCCACTTATGTTTTATTTTGTGTTTGAACAGTTTGGCACATACTGGAGGAAAAGTCTGGAAATAATGCCCCCTTATCTATTCATGCAATTGAGAATTGATTACGAATGGAATCAGCATCCAAGTATCATGACAAAACTGTACTGGGAGAAAATCATATCATCCCAGGCCTGTTTTTTAAGATGTTTAATAGAAAATCAGCATCCCATGTCAGAAGAATAGCAAACTCTATTGTGTTTTGCCAATCCTCAAACCATCCAAGGTGGAAAATCTCATATCCATCATGAGTCCCTTCATGTACATAGCAGGTTATTTCAAAAAGTTGCACGCAGCAGAGTTTTGAATTGAAAAAAAGAAGGAGTTAAAATGAGTTCATTGGTTTGTGTGTGTGGTGAACATGTTTGCTTGTGTCCTGTGAATTGTTCCGAGAGAACGTGATGAATGTGTGTTTGTATGAGCAGCCTATTCTAATTTTCAGTTTTCTTTATAATGTAAGTCCTTAATTAACTTTTACTTTTAAATCCATAATACATGAAAAAGAAAAGGCTTGGAACATAATTAGTACTGTAGCCTAATTTAATTTTAATATCATCTTATCCTTCAGAGAGAGTTTTTGTGTCATTGGTATTACAGCTACAATAGTTGGAGTAACACGAGGCTTCTACTCATACATTTACATAACAGCCACTCTTAAATTACGGAAGTGATTGACATAAGCATAATTTATAAATATCTTCCTTTATCTGCAGTCCTGAAGATTTCAGATTTCTGTAGGAGTTTAGGAGCAATGCAAATAAATGATGTTGCTTGCCTCTCGTGATAAAAACATAATAATGTTTTTAATATGCTGCACATCACACCTCTGATTACAGACGTTTGTTTCTGAGCAGGTCTGAACAACTCGTAGGGACTATTTTTTTCCTGCCTTTGCTCTATTCAGCCAAAAATAGGCATCAGTCAATATAAAGAGCCTACAAGGGAGACCATTATCCATACACAAAAGGCGGCACTCAGCAGACGGTATGGTAAACAATTTGCTAATGGTTTTGTTATTGCCATTTTGTGCATTATAATTCAACATGAGACATTAAACTTGTTAATGATCTGCTGGGACTGACATAAAGGCAGGTCAGGTGATGTATATGCACAGTGTTTTTCTCTTCATATTTTAGTTATGAAAGCATGCGCTGCACAAAATTGCAGCTATAAAAAGAGTGGAAATTCTGAGAAAATAAAGTTAGTTCTATAAAGAGCGACAAAGTGGATGATGTACTTTCCTGCCCATTATGTTTCTCAGACACGCCAAAAATAGAGATGCATTTTAAAAAACACAAGGATGTAATCACACAATGCAACATCCATTCTGCTACATCCAGGGTAGCTGCATCCTCACGAAGCCACCTAATCTTTATTTGTTATTATTTCTCTATATTTACGTTTTTTCTGTTTTCTTTCTGCAGCTTCTCTGTTTTCTTTTCTGTTTCTTATCTGTTTTCTTCTCCATCTTCCATATATATCTTCTTTTTCATCTCATCTGCTCTCTGAAATGCTGGCTGCTGAAGGGTGGGCCTGAGGCACATCGAACACAAAGGCATCACACAAACACACACACACACACACTCAACGCCACACATACACGTATGAACATTAATGCACTGAGGGCTTCCAACAAATCTAACTAACATGTATCACTGCCCTGCCTTCGTGTCTTTAAAGAAGAATTGATGTGTTTGTTGATGTGTGTGTGTGTGTGTGTGTGTGTGTTCCACAGTGCTGTCTGCTTGATGGACCAAACAAATTGAGCATTTTTAATGTAGTTATTCAATTCAGTGTCGATACATCTGGGAAGAAGCATGTGTGTGTCTGCGAGTGTGTTCGCACTTGTCCGTGTGTGTGTGTGTGTGTTGGTTTTTATCATTGTGAGCGAGTTCCCTGTGGATGTCCATGCTCCTGATATTACTGGGTGGAGATTGTTGTCAGCCAGTGACATTAAACTGAAGGCTCCTTAGGGAAAAAGGCCTGCATGGTTAGCATTCAAGCGGGCGAGATTTGTGATGTGAGCGTACTGAGCGCAGATAAAATGAACCTGATAGCTTATTATTGATCTCCTTTGGGAAATTCTCATTTTCAAGACTCCTGGGATTCGCTCTTTCTGACTATCAGGCTTTTGGTTCAGTTACATATTAAGTGAACAAAACTCAAGGCCTGATTTTTATTATTATTATTATTATGATTTTTATTATTATTATTGTACATTTTGTCGAATGACTGCACCCAAATGAGGCCTCGCTGTTAGCAATAAGCTTTCATTAGCTCAGTGTGTCGATGATGCAGCCAGGTTTGTCTGTTTTCAGGTCATTAAGAATGAATTCATTTGCTTTTGCAGTGAAATTAAATCTACCATCACCCATTACCTTCTTTACCTAAATACTTTACACAAATGAGGCAAAAACTGTCTAAAGTCTTCACTGGAATTTCGGCAGCTAATGTAACTTAATTTGAATTACTCCAAAACGTTTATCTGATGAATCTGCTCCATCCCTGGTTGGATCTCTGCACAGTAGCTCAGGGATCTATTTTCTGTGCTTGATTTCAGTCAAGAGTTTCAAAAGATTTATGGATGATTCAAGTTTATGTGGGACGTTTTAGGAGGCTCACACACTTGTTTTGCTTGAGTTTGCATTTCCTGAATCTCTGCAGCCCACTCGAGAGAATTGCCACATTTATAACAATGAGATTTATTAATGTCACTTTCATAAAATGCATGTTGACACCTTAACTAATGCGGGCGCAGTGGAATCTTTGAAGAACAAAGAAAAAGACACCTGAATTGAGAGGTGGAATAGACCAAGACGCATTTGCAAAGTGAGTAACAAAAAATGAGATTTAAAGAAAAAATATCAACATCACAACATCAACAACTTTCAACTTTCACAATTTTCAACTCTTTTTTTTTAAATTTATTTCTATTGTTTCAGCATCGTTGTAATTTTGCAGTCCTAATAATAGACGTGTTAATTTAATTCCACTTCATTTGTTCTGCCAGGTAAAGTGTGGGTTGACAGAAACCCTGTTGCATTTTGCAACTGTGGTGAAGAACTGAAATCATGTTGGAATCAAGAAAAACCTTTAACCATTGACTGTAACCTGCCACATGCAGCACGCTGCACGTGTCCTGCAGACAAACACTGTGCTGCTGTGGAAAAAAAGGGAGATTTTCCTACAGATGTTGCAACAGTCAGCTTGTGTGCGGTGTTCTCACTGTGTACATCTGTCTGTTTTTGTGCTTTTGTTGTTTTCGAACTTGCCAACTGAGAACAAAGCAAGCACCTGGATTTCAGTTTGTGCGGATCATAATTGGGCTTAATCCTTTGTGTACTTCTTTCAGAGACCAAGACATGTTCGTGCCTTTCGTTTGTTTGATTGTCTGTGTTGTTTGGAATTTGATTTGTTGCTGTTGAGTGTTGAGTACGTAAGATAGTGGAGGAGAGCTGATCCAGAAACTCCTTTTTTTTTTTTTTTAGGTGTTGTTTTTGCAAAGTTCAGAGTCTAAGAGCATAAAAACCCACATCCAACTCCGCAAAAGACCCGTGTAACCTATCAGTCCAGACTTTCATGGTGCAAAGAGAAGGACAGGAAGAAGGACGAAGGACAATGTTGCATCTTGCAGTGGCATAGCAATGAGCAGAGGGAAGAAATCGAGAGAAGAGGGGGGGGCATGTAAGACAGAGATTGATGTGGAGTGACAGAGATGGAAGAAAACAAGTAAGAGAGAGAGAAGGAGAAGGGTAGAAGCAGATTAGTTTGTTTTCTGCCTCTTGCTCTGACATTGAAAGATATGTCGGTACTAATGTCCCAAAAAGCCCTGAATAACACAGCAAACCACCACATATCCCTCTAAATGGGATTTTCTAAGCTGTACATGCTCCCTCTCACGTGCACACACACACACACACACCAGCACATGCACATAAACAATGTGCCATATGGCCACTGCCTGGCGGAAAGATAAAAGGCGAATGGAAAAATAGAAACCGCTCACTTGAGTGGTAATTACAATATTGTCTTCTCATTTGCCATGAGCTGAGGGTTTGATCTCAATTATGAAGCCAACTAAGGCGATCCTGGGCTCTCCAGTTGTCCTCCCCAAGGTTTCTGGAGACAAACTTTGCATGGTGAGCTGCGGCGTATGACCGCAAACTGATCATCAGACATCGTGGTGTCAGAGATGAATCGCACAAGCGAGAAGAGACAGGCGTCCCTGCATTTGCATATGCTGCCTTCCTACCTGTCTGTCCCTCACACACATTCATATACATCATTAACCATGAGGCATTTCCACTGTCATTAGTGTTTGTGCATGCAGCAGAGTGCATGAGATGGCGAGCAGTTTATTGGCGTCGGTGAACGTGTGTGCAGCGATCACTGGAGGCTGTTTTAACACAGCGCTCGGATTACAGCGGGATACTGGGGCACAGAGAGATTAGACCAACTGGAAAAACAACAGGAGAACAGCAGAGGAAATATCACTGAGTGGCGCTAATGAAGATACACAGGGAGGAACGTTGATTATCCGACTTGACCTTGAGGGGCTTTAGGACTAACCCGGGAAAGTTGGAGAAACAAAGTTGGAGAAGATGCTGCTGATTCACTCCTGTCCTGTCCTAGAGGGGAGATGGAGGATCTGTGTGTGTGTGTGTGTGTGTGTGTGGAATGAACCTACTGAGTGCGTCCATCAGTGTGTGCCTGTCTGCTATCATATGTGTCTACTTTTTAACAGCGTTTGTGTGTGTGAGCATGCACACGTTGTCACAAAGTTAATATGTGTGTGTAGCAGTGCGTTAACATCAGGGTGTTTACATCAGTGTCAGCATGGGTGTTCGTGCTCGTGTCAGCGTTGCTTTGTGCCGACATGCCACGCTGTTTTTGGTCTCGTTTTTCAGACAGGGAAAATAAACAAACTAATGAATATTCATGATGTTTGTCTTATCGAATGTTGGTTTACTCCTCAACATTCTCTGGTAATTACTCAGCTCCTGTTTGTGTGTGTTTTTGTATACACATTGCTCAGTGTGTTATACTACACGTTCACACACGCAACCTTTGATTCCTGTCCTGAGTATCAACAAACAACAGTTTTGTCAATAACATGTCAGAGTCATAGATGCAGGCCTCCTAATTAATCCCATGCAATGGAGTGAGCCAAGATGAATACATTTGCAGTTCATAACTACATACCCTGGATCTTTTTTTATTCACAACCACCAATAATTGTGTTAGAAGTCCATGAATGACATGACAGAAGTAACAACAAAAGCAAAACATGAAAGGTTAAAATCATCCAATTGCTTAAAGTGTGCTGGAAGCATAAAGTGTCAGTGCGCCTGCGCCACAGTCACACTGCATTATAGTGCATCTCCAAGACACCATGGATGTTTACTTAGTGGTTTGAAAAATAACCTTAGAGTATAATTATGTTTCTTATTGTCAACAAAGACTTTATCCAAAGATGTCCTGCTAAAAAGTTTCGGCTTGTTCCTCTGTGTCGTAGTTCCATTGTTGTCCAATCATCACAATAAATGTTGGCCCTGAACATTTCTACAAACTGTGGATTTGCTGGAACTTTCTGATTGATATGTTGAAACTTGGTGTCTTTAGCTTTTACGCTGTGACTACAATGTGCTTACGGTCTGGTTAGGGATGAAGGGACAGTTTCAATTCTCACTGCTGCCAGTTAGAAAAATATAGAAGATTTCCAGCCTTAATAGTAAGATTTAATTGTAAACTTGTTTTAAGCCTGTATGATACATAGCTTCCATAGTTTCCCAGGGTTCTCACTGTACCTATGGCCCTAAACTAATTTATAGGAAAAATTGTAAAAAGTGATCTGATGCTAAACAGAGCAAATCAATGATACGGTTAATGATTACTATATGTGATATTCAGCTAGTAATATGTAATTATGTAAAATTTTCTTTTTCTTTTTAGTTCTTTGCTCGTTAAACTCTTAGATATTATTGTATCATCCCTGTAAAAAAGTTGCCGTTGCATTTTCTTCTCACCTGGGACGAAATTTTGTGACTTGGCCACCGCTGACAGAGAAAGCTGCCTCAACAGAAACTCATCACAGACTTACAACCAGAGTGGAGTTCCAGGCTGAAGGTGATGGAAAAATAATTGGATTGTGAAAAAGCAGTAATGCAGTCCTACAGGTAGATAAACAGGCGAGGTACAGTGCTCTGTAACCATATGGCACAACATGGAAGTCTTTCAACAGGAACTTCACAGATACCCTTTTGGGCAACAACCATGAGGTTGTTTTTGCAACACAAACTTCTGCACCTGGTCAATGCAAACACGTCCAAACTGGATGAAAAGGTACCTTCACCTTGATCATTGTGGTTTGGAGGGAATAAACAGAAAAGCATTTGACCTGACTGAAGACACTGAGACTCATAATTTTAATTCAGTGATTATCACTGTGTTTACAACATGATTTATTCTAGTTAAAGCAAACTACTGTACTCACAGTTGCTGTTCTCATATAAAATATGCATCTAGCTGTTAAGAGCTATAGCTCCATAATTAGGATGCAGAAATAGTAATATCAAGTCATTTGTTATATACTTTTTCAACTTGTCATTTTTAAAATATGTAGGCATTTGTGATGTTATTTCTTTGTTATACTGAAGCATGTAGTATTTTTTTCTAAAGTCAAGAACACATTCAGTGTTCATTTCTGAGATTTCTTTTTGAACTATCTGCAAGTGAACTTGAAATTAAGTCAGAATATGTTGCAGGGTTTATTTGTGTGGCACTGAATATATAAAACATTAGCCACTTCTTTTAGTTTGGTATAAACATTTGAACTCGACCTTTGTGGAAAAACCCAAAAGCGGACTCGTCATGAGGATGACGCTCAGGGTTTTCTTCTCAGAAGCTTTGCAAGGTCCAAACATATCTCATGCATCCTGGGTTTGTGCTCTGCTCAGAGAAATTTATGTGCTCTAAGTCATACGTATGTAGGCCCGTCATGATCCCCAAAGAACTTTGAAGAAACCAACAGATGGATGAAAACTTTGTTTTCTTGCATGTTTGAATGTTATAAATACAGCTGTGTCAAAAATTCAGGATATCTGTCGCTGTGCGTTCAGCCATTTGAGTTTGTTGATGTTCTTTTGTGGATCTTTCTCATATCATCTCTTTTATGCTGTTTTAAATTCAACCACACATAAGAATCCTCCTAACAACATATGTTGACTCTCTTTAGTGTTTGCTGCACTCCCAAGGGGCAATTGAGTTGGCCTGGGATCTGAGAACAGCAGCAATGTTAAGCAAAAACAACACATCCTGGGCATTACTTTTGTACTTCCTACCTAGTTCACAGTTCAAATGGGAACAAAAATTGGGCAGGAGTTTTAGTGTTTGTTGGGAGGCGTATGCTGTTTGTTTGTAAATGGCTGCGTGGTTATGTGCCAGCAGACTAATGCAGAAGAGAGTGAAACAAAGAGAGCAGGACATAGTGAGTTGAATGAATGCTGCGATACTCATTAAACCATTAGACGGAGTAACAGCTGGACACCCACAACCATCTGCAGCATGTTTCCTCTCTAAATAAGACTATTTAACCTGATCTCACACACACACACACACACACACAGCAGCACACAAACAAAAACTGTCAACATACACCGATCTGTTTGTACCTTTTTCTATCCCACACACAGACTGATCTATGAGTACCTCGCTCTCTCTCTGTCACACACACACACACACGCACACACTCGGACACGCTGAACCTTCTCGCCCCCACAAGTCTTAATTTTCCAGCTGCGTAGACAAGCAGCAGTGGGCAGTTTGTCCCCCTGACAAGGGTCACCAACCTGGGGGGGGGCTCTCTGTCTCTACCATGGCTGCCTGGATGACTGGAGTGCAGGCAGTGATAAACACTTGAAGAAGGGAAAAGGGAGTGAGAGGGCTGTCGGGGAGTAAGGGAGATTAGGAGGGAGGGAGGGAGGGAGCATGGGAGGGAGGGAGGTATGTTGGAGGAAATGGAGCACAGATGGGTGGGATTGAGGGAGGGTGGCACACAGGGCTGGGAAATAAGAGTGAGATGAGGAGAGGAACAGTGGGAGAGGGAAAGGAAGGATGGGTCAGACAAGCAAGCATGAAGGGTGGAGGTGAGGATGAGTGAGAGTGGAGGATTGTGGTGTTGGGGAGGAGGGGGCGGGGGGGAGGCCGGGGGGTTCAGTGAACCACGGCGTGATGGATCACGATGTTAGCAGATAAGACTGGTGTTGAGAGGGGGCAGGCTTGGCTTGTCGGGAGCAGGTTTTGTCAGAAGGCACACATACACAGTTATGCCAAACACCAAGGGAGGAGAAGGAGCAGGAGAGAAGAAGGGCTGATGTATTTTTTTTTCTGAGAATAAAAAGGGTGAGTGGGAGAGAGACAGAAAAGAGAGAGAATAAGGCCGTCCTTGCATAGCTGTTTTTGATTTATGTGGCACCATGAAAGGCAATTTTATGTCTAACACACGATGAGGATTCCAACATTTCAACCTGTCTTTCATGCAGGTGCACTTCATTGGTCAAGAAAGAGCTCTACATGCAGTTTCACTCTGTTCTATTTTTCTGTCTCTCTTGTTAACAGACACGTACATGCATGAACATGTGCACACACACACACAGATCGCTGACCCGACAAAGGTGGGAGCCATTTTCAATTTAGGTTTCCATTCGCTTCATCCCAGGGTGATGCATTGCGGTGGGCGCTCCTTACGCACTTTTCCCTCAACCTTGACTTTGCTATCTAAACAACTCTGCTATGGTAGGCTGTCATGAGAGGCGATTAAGACACTGAATAATAGTGTTATCACTTGTAGTATTGAGACAGAAAAAGAAATATGTATCTTAGCACAGAGAACGGATTTTACAGACCGATGTTAGGTTATTACTATATAGAAATTGACCGTTAAAGTTGTAACGTCAATTCACATAATTTGATTACACCTTGAGTGCATTTGAAGGTTTGATCTTTGAAACGCACAATTGGCAGGTTTGTTATATTAGTCCATCTGCCGTTTGACTGATCAAATGCTTTGCTTCTCCTCACAGTGGTAAGGAGACACACTAACAATCACCTCCTGCTTCAAAACATCCATTCTTTAATTGTGAGAAGCTCCTAAACTTTTTCACTGAAGTATAAATTAACATGGCCAAATCTCTCTGTCTGGGACATCAGGCTCTCATTTGTGTCTTGTTGATTACCTGAAACCAGCTGAACTAAATCCCTCCCTTTTGTTATTCGTTTTTGGAACTCACTTGTTACAAACCCCTATGGTTTTAAATTATGCAAATTGTGTCTGTGGCTCAGCCATGTTTAGGGCTGCTTTTCTCAGCCCAGACTAATCCCATCCAATTACAGGAGCAAAGAGTTTGATGTGATTTATGAGCGCTCCTTTACTCACATAGGTGCGTGTCAACCCAGGACAGCAATTCAGTTCATAAACTGTGAGTCCAGTCAGATTTCTTAAGGTCTGATGTCCAGATTTTTTTCTCAGGGGATAAACCAATGATCAGTAAGAATCACGTCAGTTGCCAAAGAGCGTCAAAAACAAGAGAGTTAGATGATGAGATCGGTCATATCTGTGAAGTTTGCAAATAACAAAAAAGAGGTTCTTTTTTGTACTTTATTCAATTACAGTAGGGAGGTATCAGAATTCACTCACCATTTATGGACAAGAAGGCATAGCTAGGGAGGATCTGCACAACCTATCAATCACAAGGTAGCCACACCCTGAAGAGTACTCTGTTATCCTTTAAAATGAACTTCATGATATACTGAAGGTGAATGAGACCATAAACTCATCAGAAAACTGTGTTCTAAGGTGATAAATGAAGTGAGAAGTCGACCCATTTTCTCATAAGCTTACATGCAGTCTGACTTCTTTTTATAACCAGTGGAGTCGCCCCCTGGTGGCCTGTGCTGCAGTCAATGCACACTTCGATCAACACCTACAGTGTGTTTGGTCACCTGGCACCCATGAATACTGGGCAGTTTTTCACTGTAGCTGTAAAACACAAATTGAAAAAAACGTGATGACAAATGTTTGTTTTTTCCAATCAAAACTTTTTCCTATTTTATTAATTTATTTCTCCAGTTTATGTTTCCCATTGGACACACTAGAATTTTTCCCTCTCTATTTGTGTCTGAATGTTTCATTGTCTCTGCCATTGTCCAACTATAGGTCCACTTTCTTTACCCACAGCTTCTCACAGCTGCAGAGGAAAATGGTGCTCAGATTACTTTCTTTACATGCTTTCATTTTTTAGTTTTATTGTAAATGGAGTAGGGACCTTCAACTTCTCACTGAGAGAATGCATTGTGTATGGTGGGTTTTGTGCCATGTGGAGTGGAAAATAGCACACCATCACAATGCTCTGAGAAATATTACAGCTGGAGATGCCACATCGCTCTCCATCAGTTCTGCCTCGATGTGAAGCCATGGGTTTTTTTATTGTCCTAGTTGTCAGCAACATCGCGCACTTACAATAGGCGCCACAACAGGACTTGATGTTGTCACAAAGCTTTCACCCATTTCCAAAAGTGCCGTGGCTGTGTGTGTATGGCTGTCTATTCACTTATAAAGACAGAAGCAGCCAAATGATTGAAAACCAAGATGGAGTAGAATGTGAGAATGGAGAGAGGAAAGGAAGGTAGGAAGTATAGACATTAAATAAAATGTAGAACAAAAAAACAGGAGGAACATGAAAGGTTGTATAGAAGTCTGTGTTAGTGGATCCCTCCACTGGTGTCTCCTGCTGTGCAACTGTGCAGGAGGTTGGGGGTGGAGTGTGTGTGTGTGGGGGGGGGGGGGTTCTGCACAACTACTCCTGACTTTCAAGGCAGTTATGGAATTATCATAATCCATTTTCAGGGTGCATTGGAAGACTCACGCCATGTGGTGGGCTGTAAACTGAGATTAGATTCACAGCACGATATAGAGGCATCTCTGTACGTGCAAATGTAAAAGGGATGTAAGCAGAGTCATTTCAGGGGCCAACTTTTTCAAAGGACGTGATGTCCGATGGTGTGGCCTTCAGAGGACTCAAATTAGTTGATGAACTGAGAACTGAGAACAGATCTAATGCTGGCTTTTGGGCTCCCAGTGTGGGCAAAATAAAGCCACATATGGAGAAGCATTTAGAACGGTGCAGACTTGTCAGCCCATTAGGATGCACTTGTTCTTGAAATCCAAATTTCAGAGGAAGCAGCCCCTGAAATGAGACACAGCAAGCATGTTTGAGTGTTTGTGAAAGTACAGCAGGATGTGTGCATGCCTAATGTACGAGTCCCTCAGAGTTTATCTGTTTGAGTATGCACTCCCAGAGTCTGCATTACTGTAGAAGGATACTTGTCTGTGGCTCCCAGCTTGCCTTGGGCCATCCTGTGGTGTTTAAATCTGTGTATCATCTGTCATTTAGCCTTCTATCCCTGTGGCTCTGAGAAGCCTACTGCCTCCTGTGCTTGCTGCCCCTCAGTGCTTCCAGCACAATAACTCAGGCAAGCTAACAGGATCACATAACGTAGCATGACTATTGCGAACACCAACAGTGGATTTTGCTTTGTTGTTCAGCCTTCCTGTATCTGCACTTCAAAATATGCCGATTTCCACCCACCCGTCTCTCTTTCCGTGTGTCGCTCAACATCAAGCTTTCGTCTTTGTTTCTCTCTCTTACTCTTCTTCCTTTTCTTGGCTTTATATCCCTCTCTCTCTGTTTCTGTAAGCATTCTCCTTTCTGTGAAATAACCTGAATGAGGAGAAAAGCTTCTAAGATTTTCTTCAAAATCACTGTTTTCCTTAACTCCTCGAAAGTTTTATTCCACATCACATGGTCCTCATCCAGAATAGAATATCTCAAGTGATATTTTAGACTGCACTGATCTCTCAATATAAAGATGCACTCTGTGACAAAAGGCACACTGAAGCTAAAAAGATAAAATTGTTGCATCAATGGGCCAATTTCAACAACATTGTGCTGGCTAATGTTTTCTTATGATGAAAAAATGACACTATGTTTTTTGCTCATAAAAGCCAATCTAATTTACTGGTTATACTAATTGTGGAAAAATTATGCATTTAGTCCCGTGTTCTTCTGTGTAATAATTATACAGACTATAGGGAATTTGTTACTGGAGCATCTGTAATGTATTAGTCACATCTACAGTTATAAATAAAACATGTTGACACATCATCCTCGCGTAGTCATAAGGACATAAGATACTAAATCCGTTGTGGATATCAAACTTGCCAGGTGCTTTTTTATGCATGCAGGTGTTTCTCCAGGTGACATTATACCGTGATGCATGAAAAGCTTACTTCTGTCAAAATGAGCTTTTAGCTCTTTCTCAGAAGATAGCTGTATGAATGACTTTCACCATTTAAATAATTCTACCCATTTGCAGGAATTGTCAGTGGCTGTACAGATTTCGCTGATCATTAACCATTAGACCATCTGAATTCATTCACAGCAGGGCAGCACAGCACATTCTTAATGCCACCTGATCTATTTTAAGGCATTCTGCATGAATGATAGTTGGGTTGACCAGGTCTACCATGTTTTCAGACAGTTTGATTGAAGAATCCCTGTTTCTCTTCCAGGAAGTGATAACTTAACTGCACAGATTGCCGTTGGAGGGTGGTTGATGAATTGCAAAAAGCAGACAACTGAAATGCTGCTATCTCTTTCTCTTTCCCTTGGTTAGCTGTGGTCGCTGGTGGGGTTTAGTTTCTGTAGAGTTTCAGGAGGAGGAGGCTGGCAGGGCAGACAGTCATGCCCACGTTGTCACCCCCAAGGCCCCATGCTTCATCTCAATAAGCCCCTGTCTTCCTCCAGCTCCACAGCCACTGGAAATAGCATTTGGGATTTGTGGAGGTGTGTGTGTGTGCCTGTGCCCGCATGTGTATGTCTGTTCACTTTCAAAAACAACAAAGATTTCAGGGTCTTCAGCCGAAGCGAGAGGACATGTCTCATACTGTCAGATGGACTGCAGAAGAAGAGAGAAAACAGAAAAAGAAAAAATGCAGCACTGAGAAAGAGAAAGACAAATTAAGTGTAAGTTGTGTAATGTAATCTAATCAGATAGGGAAGTAACGAACGAAGAAAAGGAGAAGCTTGAAACAGAGCGAATCCACGAGTAAAAGAGCGAAGTTCGCATGGGTTGGCATTTCTCGTTGTGGTACATTAGCCCTTGTCTCCAGCACTCTGCTCACCGAATCTACGTAGCAGAGAAGAGAAAAGGAAGGTCTTGAGTTCAAGAGGGAGAAGGAGAGTAAAACCTTCAGACCGTGGGGATTGGCATGTGAGCTTTGCACTTTTCCTACCTCAGTTTCCTGGATTGTATCTCATGCACTCTCAGCTCAATGCAGCTGAATTCATAAAGCCTTATTGGCGTGGAGGTTACATAAGAGAAGTTGCCACAGAGTGGAAATACAATGAGAATTCAATAGAAGGAGAAAAACAAGGAGTATGAGTTGTGTGTTGCTGTGCCTTGTTAGTAAGGAATCCGTCGCATTCAGCTCTCAGACTGCTCCACTGTGATTTAATATCAGTATTTCTCTTTTCTTATATCACCCCTCAGTCCAATTACTGTGAACTCTTTCTCTTTCTCACTCTCTGATATGGTTTCTGTTTACTGTTGGCTGCCAGCAACCATGAAGGTCATGACAGTCCATCACTTTTGCTCGACACTGTTCTGTCTCTCACAAAACACTCAGCTGTCTGGTGTATGTAAATTAATATTTCGTATAGCTCGACCGCACATTCTGCGTTAATTTAAGTGTACCCACCATGGCGTTCAGTGTGGTAACAAACCCGCAGTAACCAGACATGACGGAGCCTGTGTTTCTCCCCCCACGTTGCGTTTAAGGTTCTGCTGCGTGTGCTGCAGTGTTCATGTTTGGTGAGTGCATGACAACTTGTGTCAGCCAATTAGTTCTTTCTTTCTAGAACTCAACAAAGATTTTTTTTTTCTTTCAAAGTTAGTGTTTTGCAAGTCCAAAAGCCCATAATACATGTGAGAAAATATTATATGAACCCATAGAAGTGTGGCTATCACAAGAAATATGTTAGGTCATATTTTAAATGAATGAAAGTTGGTTAAGGTCTGTGGGTTTAAATATTATTAACCATTAATAAAACACTGCTCCATGCTGTACTTTCAGGGTCATTAAAGCAATGCTTTATGTTTTTACAAGATTTGTTAATTCCATTTCCTACCAATGGAGTTCTGGCTTTTTGCACACAAACTAAGCCAGCGGAGTGTAAAGCTTATCAGGGTTCAGCATTTCTTTCTGTTTTCGTTCTCTAACACCACCCAACCAAAGCCCTGTTTCCAGGATCTTGCACTTCAGCTCATTAATGTCTTCACCAATGAGTGCCAAATCCATACAGCACATGCAACACTAAACAGAGATGGGACAAAAAGCAAGATGGCTCACTCCTTAGGTACTTCCTCCATCAGCTCTGGAAATAAAGAGAAATCAGTGCGTTAAATTCTTTTTGCCTGATCAGGCAAGCAAGATGTTAGATTCACTAGCCTGAGGTGGCAGTTTACTTGGCCTGGGCAAACCTTATTCTTGAGCCCTGCGTACTGATGAAGTGATGCTGTTTGATTTTGTTTCTGTAAAGCTATGAGGCTGTGATGTACTTTTCATGCTATTCTCTTCTGTAATACGATGCAGAACATAACTGCCACACCCTCACACATAGTTATCTCATGTGATCTCAAATGATTTGATCGAGGGAGTCGGACACCTTTTTCTTGTTTGATAAACTGGTCAAGCTTAACTGACCTGGAATGACGTTGTGTTTAATTCTGATGATGATCAGCAGCTTTACAGCTATTTCAAGGATAAATCCACACAGCTAATTATTTTAAATGAATCCCTCCTTCATTTTCCATTAGCACCAGCTCTTACAGACTGTGACAATCCGTCAATAACCATTTGTACTGTCAACAGCGTTTAACTCTCTCAGCTGTCACCTGTGTGCCCCAGTGTCCATCTCATGGCTGTATTAATAGGGCTGTGTCCACATACATGCGTTCATGCATGTATGCCTTGATTAAAAGACGTCTGGAGGTGATATTGCACTGACTAGATTGCTTCCATACACCAAGGAGAAACCTCTGTAGCCCACCAATCATGAGCCATAATCTTCCTGGGAACCATATCCCTGGAATGACCTCCAGGAATTATAACAGGAGCTTTGTCATTTGGGAATGTCAGAGCTTTGGGACAACTTCACTTTAACAGCCAGTGATCGTGTTCCAACAAGCAATCATTCCTGACCCCCTTGTCTTGTATTTCCCTCAAGTGCTCAGAGAATTACATTTTCATTTTGCTGCAAGCACCTTGATGCATTGCTGTAATCCACCCAATGGCTGAAGCACATTGTACACAAGGATGGAGCTGAGGCTGCACCTAAACTGCTAATATCATAAGAACATGATTGGGGAATGAATGAGGTCTATCAGTACACTGAGGTTCAGCATATGGACACGAGGACAGCTTTGTATATCATGCATGTCATGCCATAATGCCTTCCAGCAGTTGATAGTAAACACTGCAGTTATGTTCATATTGTGGTATCTTATTAAATTATTTTATATGGACAGTTCATACTTTTTAAAAATTCAAATACACTAGGTGCTGTTGAAGCACCTTTTTTGAAGTAAGCAGATAAGTGCATTGCATCATTTTTAATATAAAATATGTATAAAATTTGCCTTCTTCTACAGTGTTACATCATGCTGACGTTACTAAACTTGAAAGGGCAAATTTGTTTTTGTTTGAACATCCTTCTCAAATGAAGCAACATGCAGCAAAAATTACTAGAGTGCGTCCGCCTCAGAGAATCGAGAAACTTGAAATCTTTTCCATTTGTCTTTAAATTTTTTGATTATTATGTTATTTAGGGTGAAGTTTAAGTTGCGGTCTTGCATTTAAAGTGTGAAATTTTGTCTCCAAAAGGTCTAGAAAGTAAGAAGAAAGAAAGAAAAAGGCAAACATTGCAACAAGATAAGGAGCAGAAAGCTTTCTCAGTGACATGTGGTGTGTGAAGTGGTTTACAGTAGTGACAAACACAGAGAGGGATGGATGATGAGAAAAAGCGACTGGATATAAAAAAAACAGTGTGAAACAGAAAGTCAGGGTAGTTAATTGGAAATGTGCATGGATGTGCAAGGTTGCAGCTGAGCTGCCAGGCACTAATAAGTGCACATACTGCAGTCATGACAGCCCTAACTACGTCGAACTTCCGTGAGGGATCATAAACTGACAACTTTTTGACGTGTTCTGATTTTGTATTTTCTCTATTATTGCTTTAGTGTGCTTCAGTGTGTGCATTTGCTGGCACATGTACCTATTCGTACGCACCTCTGCCTATACGTAGAACCACGCTAATATGCTCACTGTGTTATTCATGTAAATATAGCCCAGCACTAAGTGACATTGCTCTGTCAGTCATTACAGCGCTTGACTGACAGCTGTTTACAGAGTCGTGACATACAGAAATAGATGATGCCTTTTGAAACGCTAGACTCAGACTGAGAACTTGTGTGAAAGTTTTGTGGGGTGTGGGCAGGCGATTTATCTGTGCTTATATCCGCCCCTACTCACAGAGACCATTTAGTGGCTAGATAATGGGGAGAGGGTTGCAAGATAATAGGATAATAATTACGCTGTGGAAATGATGTTTGTAACACGCTGTCTCCTTGTTATCCGTGTGTTTACATTAATCAGCCCATTCTTATGGTCATGCCTGCTGCATATGATGTATAAGTGCATTAGGGCACATGCATGTATGTATAAGTGCGAGCTCACATGTGTTTAAGTGTCATCCCCGGGGAAGGTCAGGGACATTAGTAAGATCAGAAAGCGGTCCTGTTCATTTCATTAACTGTCTTCCTGATTACATCTTGCCCTGGGGTATGCAGCCTCCATTAGTCAGGTCAAAGCACGATTACACCGGAATAGATTAGCTTTCTATTTTCCTCACTTGGAAACCACTGCAATAGAGTTAGACCTTGGATACTCTAAGGTGAATGTATATACTAAAGAGTAGCTTCACTGTGATTTTGGAAAAGAAATCATATGAGAAAGTCAAACTGTTAGGCCTAGGCCTAAAGGTGCATTTTTAATAGATTTTCTTTGTTATTTTCAATCTGTGTCTGTGAAATTGGCAGCCCTGCCCTGCAGCAACGAATATAAAGGTTACTCAGCTGGTGATTTAAAGGTAAAACCAAGTGTTTTCTGGTTTAAAGAGTACAGTAGCTATTTAATACTAAGTGCAGAATCTGAAAGTTGGGGCAGCTAATGCCGGCCACCTGCCTGCTAATTTTAAAATCACTTACACAGAATGTAAAGATAGAGGTCTGCCCGTGGTGTATTCTCATACTGTACCTGCCCAACAAGCCGCCCCTTGTTAAAAATGAACAAAACCCCCACTGGCGATTGTCTCTGTTGACTAAAATGTTGAAGCTTGGATTGATAGATACTGTCAGGACTCTACATGCCGCGCGCCAATGGGGATTTCCCGGCTTATAATTCAGATGGACGGATACATGTGACATTTTCTAAACTCAATTTTCAATTATGGACGAGGCCTCCTCTCCAGCTGCCTACGGTGAGCCCTGATAACTGTCTGACAGCTCCGACAAATGATGAAGGCCTGTCTTGAAATGACTGAAGTGTATTCATCATTTGTTCTCCTCAGCGAGTGCAGCAAACTTTGCCTCAATCATATTGGCCCTCATTAACTGGCACAGCCTCTCTGTCTCGCACACACACACAAATATTTACACTACTCAAAACACTTAATGCACTATGTACTTGCTACAGTGCTTTCCAATGATTCATAATGAGGTATACATGCTTTCATGCTGTGATGAGAATTAAATGTACAGGTAAAAATAGACTTGATTTATACTTTGACTACCCAGTAACATGTAACAGGCCAATACTGCTATTGCATTACTGTCCTTCCTCACAGACAAAAATAACAGTCTATATAGTCTACAATAACAACATAATGATTGGTTAATGTGTTTTTGAACTACCCAAACTTAACATCCAGCCTGGGTCTAATTAATCACCTTTTTCTCTTTATAGATATGTCATATTTGTGGTCAGTCAGTGTTATTAAGAATAAATTAATCTCAGTATTTTCAGGATTGACTGTCTAACATAAGGGCTTACATGAAGAGCACCTGCAAATGTCCACAAGCTTTGAAACTCAAATGCAGATTTCATTTCACCCAAGCTACACTAACTTTACCAACCAGCCAGACAGGTCTGGACGTGGAAACACGAATTTCTGCCTCTAATTAACATGTGTAAACATATCAACTCTGGCTAACACAGACTTGCACGTACTTTGCAATGTGCAAACAAGCGCACATGCAGTTTCACATCCACAGATCACATCACGTGTTGAAGTTTAACCCACACCAGTCAGCAAAATAGAAAATATATAAGAGAAACTTTGTCTCAGTAAAAAGGAAATTACTTATTACACACAGATGTGCTTATCTGCAGACACAAATAAGCTTATAAATCCCTCTTTACCCCATTATTATCCTGTATGTGCACTCATGTAAACTCCTGCAGAACCTTCTGCTGCCACACAGCGCTCCACAGATCTTCCAGACGCTCTCCAAAGCGCTTGTGCTGCCCCCCCCCCCAAGCCAACCCAGCAACCAAACAGGGAGAATGGACACAAAGCTGAAAAGTTTCCTAATTATGAAACATAGCACATCATTAAGGCTTTGTAATGAGCCTCGAGAAGCCAGGTGCAGCCTCACCTGTCAGCCACGTCCTCATTACTAATATGGTCATCATGTTCCCCAAGACGTCATGGGCAGGTTATTAAGGAATGACAGGCAGGTGAGCAACACAGCTGAAAATAAATTGGTGATTCGTTGCAGAATGCTTCAGGTTTGTTTTTGTTTTTTGGGGGTTTTTTTTAATCAAAATTCAATTTGACCTAAAGTGGAGATGTAATAATGCTGTAGTCTGTTGATGCATTTAACTGCCTTTATGATTTGTGTTAGATGTTGTTGAAGGGAAAATAATGTTTTCCATATGCTATTGATTTATTTCCTGTATTATAATTGACTCTGAAATCTCACCACTATGATAAAAGCGTAGCATTTAGTTCATTCTTTAAAGTGTAAGATAAATAGAATGCCTGTTGGTTGAAAAGTCTGTTTATGTTCCTCACTAGATAAATTTTCCATTCACGGACTCTTTTTGCTGTTCATTTATTGTGGAAGTAGAAAAGATGACACCTACTAATGAGAGCAACAGCATTAGTTTACATGCTGCATACAGTCAGTCTAGTGTTGTGCTTTCACCGGTTTTGATTTGGTGTGTTAATGAAAACTCCAGTTGACACATCTAAGTGTTTGTATGGGTTATTGTGTGGCATAAGTACAGTATGAAAGCATGGAATACCCTTACAACATGAGGCACTTCTGCTGCATAATGTCCCTACCTTTTTCACCGTGATGTATTAAATATGTGAGCATATTAACCTATTAGTGATTCCATCCAGTACTTCTATTAATGCACTAATAAAAATTTATACACCACTTCCACAAGACATGACATGACGAATGGGTTGCATGAATATGAGCGCGGTGTCTTTAAGCTTTGACTGCTACAACAGTTTCAGCAGTATCGCTTTTTCCTCATTAATACGCAAGGAGCTCTTCCAAAATCTATAGGGAAACCTCTGCAGCAAGTCTCAGAGTAGGAGCTGGTGTGTTCATAATAGCATGTCTGTTCAGAGAGACATAAAATGATAAACGTATATGAGGTCACAAACGCGGCGCATGCGAACGACTATCGCAAATCACTGTCACAGTAAATCATGCTGAGTGCCCTTACATGTGGACAGTGTTCTATAAAATATGACCAAGTCTCCACTAGACAGCAGCTTAATGAGCTGTTTATGTCCATCATCATGTTTCAGTCACATCTGCCTTCTTGCACATGCATTATTTAGAAAAAAGGGATAAATTGTTGAAGTACTTTACAAACATCATAAAAAAACAACAATAAGCACTCACACAATGTTGCCTTTATACTGTGCGCTTAGAAAAACTAGATGCACTCAAGACACATTTTTATATTTCATCCTAAAACCTGCCCCAAAGGGCTGAACTGTTTTTATACAAGTTATAGCCCATTTAGCAGATGTTTACATGCATACTTGTTTTGTTTTTTAATTAAAACCAATTAAAGACATTTAATCTTGTTTTCTTTTTGAATGTTTAATTTCTTTGCTGCTCTGGAGAGCAGAGAGAAAGGATTTAAAATTATGTTTGAGGAAAAGGAAGAGTTCTTAAAGAGAAGTAGTGTTTTCTTCGGGGGTTGTTTTGTTTTGGACACATGTTCTCTGAAATGTGGGCGTCCTTCAACTGCGTGAATAAATTTGTATTTATGTGCTATAGGATATTTTAGAAATACGAACCTTATGATCTGTTCAGTGTTGTTTAACTAATATGAGTTCACTCTGTCCAGGGCAGGTCAACGTAGAGTAGGAGTAGGAGACGGAGGGCCAGACATACAAATGTAGACTGAGTTTTAGCCAAAGGTTTAGCCTCCCCTGAGAGAGCAAAAGATGGAGATGGGTGAAAACAGAAAAACAGTAAAATATAAACCCTGAAAGAAATAGAATGTGAAGTTTGGTTAAAAAAAAAACAAAAAGTGGGAGACACAGCAAAGGAGATGAGGCTGAAAAGCTGGAGAGGAAAGAGGAGACAGTTAGAGAGCGAGAGAAAAGAAAAAGGAAGGTGGCTGCTGCAGTCAACCTTTACAGAAATCAATAGCTCAAGCTAAGACGGAGACAGCAGGGCAGTGAGCGAAAGAAGGGACGAGGGAGCGGAGAGATGGGGAGATGGGAATATCAAGGGAAGAAATGAGAGAGCTTCTGGAGAGCAGACACAGCTGAAAACAGAGTGTGTGAGAGAGGTAAAATAAGATAGAGAAGGTTACTGGGTCTTTGTGTGTTCAGGGAGAAGCCCAGCGGGTTAGAGTCTGGACCGCTGAGGTCAACCTCTTCACCTGCAGATCGACTGCAAACAAAGAGCAGAGTAGAAATGAAGCTCAGGAGAAGAATGTAGCAGGCTGGATGAGAGAAGAGTGTCATAGGTTATTCTTTGTTCTCCTTTGAAAGACACCGTGTTCACCTCTGAAACGCCTGCTTTTTAAAGCAGCCATCTCTCAGCGTCTTGGAATATAATAAAAGCTTGGAAGAAATTCTCAAGGCTGGCATGATGATGAAATCCTGCAACACACAATATGCTTTAAAAGCAACCAGCAAAACTATACCCTGTCCTTGAGACTTTCAAGGCCTGGACTTTTTAGTGTTTCAGACTGTCAGTGACACATATTGCCAAGGTTAAGCCAAAAAGAAGGCTAAGTGTGTATATGACCAAGTGTTTGAGCCAGCATTGACAGGAATAAAGCAAAAATAATAATAAAAAAAAGACACAGACAAGAATCAGCCCTCCTTGATGATTATTGACATGGTGTCTTTATCCTTTTTTCCCAGTCTTCTGTGACTTGATAGGCATATTGTTTGATCATGCCACATTAAACTATGACAGAAAAAAAGGAAAATGGAAATGGATTTGCTGTTGTTTGGGTAGCAGCACAGCTGGACCATAAAAGGAAAAAGAGAAGTCAGAACTGAAGAAGAAAAAGAAACCATCTTCAAGGGTAAAAGCCTGAAATCCATCAAGCTTCTAACAACAAAGTGGTGCGGCGATGAACGTAGCACCCAGTTGTCAGCAGGACGCGCATCCCTGTCATGAGTAATACAAAGACAAAATCCAGCAAGAGCTTCTTTGATAATTGATAGACACTAGAGAGACTTGTTTGTGTTGTATTGTGTCACAGCAACATGAAAGAAATTTAGACTTGTGTTGTGGGCGTGTGCATGTCTGCTCGTATGTTTGAGTGTTGCGTGGGTGCGTGCACTCGGTTGCAGTCAGTTTATAGCCTGAACGCACCTCACTGCTGAACTGTGATGTGTGAGGTGTTTGTAATTGCAATATTAATTCACTTACTGACATTTATTTCAATCAACTGATTAAATTTCAGACCCCTTTAGTAATCTGAGGCCAAAAAAGATGAAAAATAAGCTGGAAATTTGGAATCTGGGATTGTATCTGAAAACAGCTTTATGGCTCCAGCTACTCATACCAGGTTTTTTTGTGCTTCTGAGAGTGCTATAAAGTGCCATTTCATCTTTGTGCTTTACATAATCCTAATCCTCTTGAGTTTGTGTTTACCAAGCAGCAAAACACCCCAGCTGAGTGTTGAACATCTTGTCATGTGCTTTCATGAATGTTTTCAAAAGTTATTAACACTCCAAGAGGGAAAGTTTATGGCTCTTTGCTGGATATGATGTTTACCTTTGCGAAATTTGAGCTAAAACCCTGCATGAATCATAACTGCTGAATACTGAAGACTTCATACAGTGTGCACATAGACCTGTAACACATGGGAGAGGCGCAAATGAGAAAATGCCATTTCCTGACATTCTTAATGACGCTCAGAGATTATCGCTGCCACACTTGAGATTTTTTTCACCAGAATTTCTTGATTTATTGCTCAAGTGATACAACAGCGTGTATTATTTTTTGCCATATCTGACCTCATTAATTAGAAACTTCACAATCAAGACAGAAACAAAAGGTTCGACTGTGACAATTTACCTTCAACTACACAGCATGACTCTTCACACCTTCGCTGTGAATTTTCTCACAGCTCCCACAGATCTGTTGTCAAAGAGGAACAATAAAGAAGCCACACTCCCTGTCTCACCCATAATCCCTCACAACATCTCTGTCATGACCGATGCTTCGCCTCACTCCTCTCGCTTGTCATGTCCTTTGTTTCTTTCTTGTCTTCTCTGTGTCTTCAGTATTGTGTTTTCTTGCAGCTGCCTGCTTCTCTCCGCTAGCCTCGCTCTCTCTGATGTTCCCTCTCTCTTCCTCTTTGCCCTCGCCTCTGTGGAGTTGTTTATGCCCCGTTCATCCACCTCTGTAATTATGAGTGTTGTTCACTGTATCCCCATCCATATGACAAGCCTGACGGATATGCAGGGAGATGGATGGTGTGAGTAAAAGAGCAGAGTGAAAAACGAGTGTGTCTTGGCAGAAGCCATTTTCCCCATGACACATCTGTCCATCGGCCCTGACCTGAGGGGACACAGCACTAAATCTGACTTATAGTCATAAACACACACGCACACACACACACACAGAGCGAGAGAGAGATTGAGATTACCCTGCGGTAATGATGATTATGGTTGTTTATGGTCTTCAGTCTACACTTTTGTCAGCTGCAATCGCTGCCAGAGGTGAGTGTTTTAGTGTGTGCACATATTCTGCTTAGTTTGCGTGTCAGCTCTAGTGCATACTTTAGAGTCAGAGAAAGGGGGGTAATTGCAGCACAGTTGGGTTATTGTGTCCTTTATCAAGCAGACAAGCCAATTAGGGGTACAACCATTGATATTAATTTTCCTTCCCTCCCCCTCTCCCCTTTCCGAGGTGTTTTTCATTTAATGGCCGAATACACTCTGTGATGACCTGTGAAGAGTTGTAGATGGGTGCAGAGACATGCAGAGCGAATTTACTAGAGTGTGGCGTAATGCTGAACAACAGGCGCAGGAAGGATGCTCAGCCTCACAGCTGTCAGGGAGGTGGATCGCATTATGGGTGCTTTCAGGTAGAAATTGTTGAAATAACTCATTATTCTTCCCCGGCCTTTCTGCTCAGTGTTCTGATGTAGACAACGGCGATGTCTCGACTGACACTGCATGCTCTGCAGGCGACAGTGAACTCATTTCTGCGCTGTTCCTCTCTAACCTCCTCCTTTCAGCACCAAAATGAAGGTTTATGGAATTCATTTGTGCCCTTTGCAACAGAGGGCAAACGCAGCCATGTTGCACCTTTTAATGTGATGATGAAATTGATTTGTTAGTCACACCAACACAGCACTACAGATAATGGCAGGCTTTAATGGGCACAACTGTACCTGTGAAATGAATACATAAATTGCTTATTTTAAAGATTAATGAGTTGCTTGATTATTTTCAACACCAAGCAGCCAACATGTAGCTGTATTTATTACATACCCTCAAAGCGCCCAGGGTAGTTTTTATGGAAACAAAGTCATGTTTGCATTCAGAGTTTCTCACTAAAACAGATGCTGATGCATTTCCTTCCTCCTCAAGCAATTTCATAGCAGATGTTTTGGGAGAATTAAATTAGAATTTAAAAAGTTTGCATCAATGTTTGCTTGCCAACACTTTTCATATTTCTTGTCTTTGCATATGCATTGTTACATTTCTTGCACCGTTAACAACACCCACTGTTGATTTGTGGATTCGCATTGAAAGGTAACTGTGCAGTGAATCACCTGCCTGTGCGTACTTGTGGGTGTCATCGTGTACAAAATACAAACAAAACAGGGACCTGCTCTAAAAGTTATTCCTCCATTGTGCTTCTAGTGGCTAAAAATTTCACTGGGCTCCTTTAAGATACCTCAGACTATTAAAACAGTTTCACCCACATCTTCTCAAAAAAGTACAAAGAATTACAAGGACTTACAGATCACAGATTTGGTATTTTGGTATGCACTGTAGCCTCTCTGCTGATCAAACCAGGAAGGATAGTCATGGAGGGCAGTCTGTGTTTCAGATACAACTTCAGATCGTGATCAGGGCAAGGCAAGTTTGCAATTAGCATGGATTAAAGGGCAGATTACAGTGGGACTAATAAGAACATAAAGAGATTAGATGCCAGGGAAGAGTCTGTCTTGGAGACATGGCATAGATAGCCAGATATGGAGCATGGAGACGGAGAGAGAGAGAGAGAGAGAGAGAGAGAGAGAGGCAACTGAGACAAACAGATTTGAGAATACAAGTAAAAGGTGTGCAAGGCAGATATGGGAAAGAGAGAGAGAGAGACATCCAGGAGTGCAAAGAGAAGCTAGAAAGACATAATAGGAAGAGAGATAAAGAGAAAGAGGCCTCTGAGAGCAAGAGATATGAGAGAGCAAGGAAAAGGAGACCCCGAAGAAGAGAAAAGCCTAAATATGTGGGAGCCTTGGAGTAGAAGAAAATGGTGGTGGGACTGTGAGATAGGAGGGGTTCTCGAAGTAAACTGACAGATAGGTGGTCAGGGAGAGGAGAAAGATTGAGACAATAGAAAGAGACAAGGGAGCTTGGCAAAGAGGCAGATTAAAAGGAGCAGCGAGGAGAAAACACTGACACACACACACACACACACACACACACACACACACACGCACGCACACACACACACACACACTCGTGCAAATAAACAAAAAGACAGAGACAAAGAAAGAGGCCCACAAATTCTCTCTTTCTTATTCTCATATACACACACGCCAATGCACACTGTATTATCTGTAGCTCTCTAGAGATAGATCCTGGGGCATGGCTAATATGCCTCCCCACAGTCTCCCTACAAATACAGAGATGCTAAGAGGATAGGAAGCTAACAAAGACCAGCGGGTGCAGAGTGGAGACACCAGGCTCTCTGCACAACAAACAGAAATGCAAACAAACGATGACAACAAAGAACAGAAACCAACGGCGCCCGGGCAAAGACAAATTGATCCACGGCTTTGTGTGAAAACTCTCCAAGACTGAAAATGTGTGTGTGCGTGTGTGTGTGGGCTGGTGGGTACTCTTGTCTTTGTCCAGAGCCCTTGAGAGAGCATGAGCAGGGGTGGACATTTTGTGTTGTGTCTCCTGGTGGGTGTTTTTCAGCAAAGACAGTGTGCTCACACTTATTCTTGCCCTTTCTTATTTCCTGAATAATACTGCTGCTCATCTTGTTAGAGGGGAGAGAGGAAGAGCATTGATTCACTTTCACACCCCTTAGAGATCAGTGCAGAGTGCAAAGGAACTATTTATATTCTCATTTGTGCATCCACCAAAGCATCTTTTGGTTGTGCATTTGCCTTCTGACAGACACCTGCCATTCAGCCTGGAGAGAAGGGAGATTTAATGTAAATCCAAGGCGATAATAATCATTTTTAGGTGTAATGACTCCAGTAAAAGTGATTTCTGAGGGAGAGTTATGAGAAGGCAAAACCTAAAGGTTATGAATGCCATTCTGGCCTTTCTTAAAGGCCATCATTTCCCAGACGGGGGATATGAGTGCCTTGGCATGTTGAGCACCATTTTGGATCTACCAGCCTTTCAGGTCATGGCCTGAGTGGCAGGGATGTGATCTCTTGAGCTGAACCAAGTGTGGCCCATGTACAAGTGTTGCCTGTCCACTAGCAACCAGTTGATGATTGGAAAATCTGTGATAAGTCCGAAGTAACTGGCCTCTCCTCCCATCTTGGGTCAAAGAAGAGGATGCTTCCAACATTACCACATGACCCTGATATTTTAGGCACTGACCCCAACAGCTAATACTTTTTTTTCTTTAAAGCAAAAAAGTGTTTTGACATCAAAAAAATGGATTCAGTGACACAGCACAATAAGGACTTGGTCTAATGTGCTGCTATATCAGCCATCCATAATGACTGAGTACCAGCTGTACCCAGAAAATAGCTGCTTAAAAGATCTAGTGTGTAGAGTTTGAAGGCACAAATTGAATATATTTGCACAAATTAACTATAATATCTATTTTCATTAATGTATAATAATCAAAAAATAATGATTTATTGTGTGCTTTTGTTACCTTAGAACAAGCCTTTTTATCTAAAGAGGGAGCAGGTCCTCTTCCACAGAGTCTGTCATGTTGTTTCTACTGTAGCCCAGAATGGACAAACCAAACCCTGGAGAAGGCCCTCTGTAGGTGAAGGAGGCTGAGGGATTTTCAGTTGGTCGCAATCTAAAACCTCAGCGCTGCTCACCCTGTCCTACACGTTTGGTCACAACAAACATCTGGTGCACATCTGTCACTGCTTAAACTCAGCTGAGGCCCAACATGTGCAATAAGAATAACATTTGCTTGAGCTTATCACTACCAAGACAGCAACCACACTCTTTCTCTCACTCTCTTTCTCTCTTCTTTCTCTGTTTCCTTCTTTTCTTGCCGTCATTCTTCTTATCTCCCCGCCTCACAGTCTCCTGCTCTGTGTCTTCGTCTTTGCCTCTCCAGGCTCTGTCTGTCTTTGTTTGGCGAGTTTGAGTGTCAATGATACAGCCAGCAAGATGAAAAGGTAGACATTAAATCTTTGGTAGATAGTTTAGTGTGTCTGCATGAGTGCATGCATGTTTTTGTGTGTCGTTGACATGGCAGATAGATAACGCTGTCATAATAAGTAGTGCAGTGTGGCTGTCCCTGAAGACAAAAGAGGAACGAAAGCACAGGCCTTATCGTAGTCAAGATTATGAGGATGATACGGACGAGAAAACTGATCTTGGAAAGTTACTTTATTTATTCATCCTTTGGTTTAACTGATAGTTCTGGTTTGCAGTATGTCAGTTTGGGACTTAGCTACATAGTTTTGGCTATATCAGTGATTTATTTTAAACCTTTAACCGGCAGACTCACTTGGAGATTAAGTGTCTTTTGAGACCAAGACAGTCAGCAGCATAAAGACAAATAGTTTGACAGGAAACACAAAGGGAGACAAAATACATTTGTGTAGCCAGGTGGATTAAAAACACTGACAGCAACGACTTTCAAGTCATTCTGCAATGTTTTCCATGTGCAGCATAACCAAATGTCCTTTTTCCAATTTTTGAGGCTGAGAGGATAAAGAAGTCCAGAGAATGCAGAGACTTCTGTTCGGCACCTTTCTACAGGATACAGACTGATGATTTCTTTCGCTGATTTTACTCAACTTACTTTAAAATGAGTTAAACTTATAAACCTTTGGTCCACCAAGTCTACTCCAGGATTTTATCTAATTCAAACGCTTCTGTCCTTTGTCTCTCTGATGTGATATTGCATTAGCATACACACACACAGGACTAGTTATACTCTAGCGGGACTTCTGAAACTTACCGTGCACCTGCATCTTATACCCTGACACACACTCTGTCCTTCTCATTCTCACACACACTTACACAAACAGGCTGAGCCTCATCTTGGCAGTGCCCTCTCTCTGCGGCCCTCCATTTTAAACTCTCTGCCAGGATGATTCTATCTCTCCTCCCATACATCTCCATCCATCCATGCCGTCGTCTCACACACACACATGCACACACACACAAACACACACGCACACACACATCGTCCTCCTCACTCTCCACTTCTCAGTGGTTTGTTTTGGCGGAGCCTGAACAGAATCACACAGGAGACTTCAACTGGCACAATACGTAGCTCCCATTCCACCTGATGCCCCGCTGTACCACTTCCCCTCTCTCCTCTCTTCTTCAATTGCTTGTCCTGAAAGACAAATCATGAGAAGATCAAGTCAGAGTTTTCATTGGAAAGCATTTTCACATTTCTTGCATCTCACCTGTCTAAAATATTTAGCAGAGCGAACGCTCGAATCAGATGTCTCATGACATGGCAGTTAGTCAGAGGCCAAACAGGGAGGCTGTGATCTGTGGCGTTCGCTCACTGTTGCACGCTGCATGTTCTTGCTCAGACGCGAGGGAGGGCGACGGCTGTCTTTTCAAGTTGACTTTCATGATCACCCGCATCACATCATGAGAAATATTTGTTATATTTGTAAATATTTGCAAGACCAGCCATTGTTACTTCTCTATTTATGTATTTAAGCAATTTTCCATCCGTAGATCTGATTTTTGACGTAGCTTTTTTTAATAGCTTGAATTTCCCTCAGGATCAATAAAGTATCTATCTATTTATCTATCTAGCTTAATTTTCCTCATCAACTTAGTTTACTCTATGTTGCCGTCACTTCAACGAATGGCCACAGATCAGCTTCAAGGCATTGACATAACACTCTAATTGGGCTGAGGGCAAGGCGTTTTGGGAGGCTGTGATCGGGGAGGCCCACGACCTGTGAAGGTCATAAACACGGACTTGGTACACACTTGTGTCGAAGCACAATAGTATAAACACACACACACACACGTGTCCACACAAAGGGAAAGGATAGTGAAGTCTCTTGAGCAGGCAGTGTTAATCCTATTGACAATGGCTTGTCTGAACAGTGGCCTGAAGAGAGATGAGTCTAATTCTCTTTATGAGGACAATAAAACCCACAGGTCACCAAGGCCACGCACACACATACACACACACACAGCACACACACACACACACACACACACACACACACTGTAGCTTTCTCCTGCAGGTTAGCCCCAGTTTCGAAAATCAAAAGCGTAATAATACAGTATATCACAGCTCTCAATGCAATTGTGCTGCACCAAGTCTGCTTCAATTTCCTCCTGTAAAAATTACGGCTCAGGAGGATTTCATTGTCTCTGATAGGATATGACAAAGTGATATTGACAATGCAGCTTATTTTCCTGGAATAAAGAGGGAAAATGTAATATTGTTTCATTCTCTCTTGCTGTTATTGTGAGTGATGTTTTTCCAGGCACCAAAATATTTACACCTATCTCTCTGCCTGGGTGCTTTCTCACTCCAGAATACGTTATTCAAGGCAAAGAAAACAATATTACATTTCTTATTGAAAAGCAGAGATCCCTCACCTTTTATCCACTCACTGAAACACACACACATTTGCAGGCGCACATGCACACAGGGAGGTGTAGCACCTTTGTTGTGCATATCTGTTGTTGTGCTCAGAAGTACCAAAGTTCACACAAGCACTTCTTTTCACACAGATCTGCATCTAATAATTTAAAAGATGCGTGTCAATGAAGCACTGAATCTGTGTTTTAATAGATCTGTAAAATCACAGGTGTGATCTGCAGCTAAGTGTGCCTGCCTGTCTCAAAGGCATTTACCATCCAGCTGTGTAAAACACGTTGAGCAAATGAATTACATTCGTCGTGCAGCTGCACGCTGTCGATATAAATCACATTAATGCGACAAAAGCCTCAAACAGTTAATGATTAAACAATTGAGCACTTGCAATGGCAAGGAGTTTGGACAGTTTAGTAACGCAACTCAACTGCCTTCACAAAAGTTTGTGTCTTTTCTGTGGCAGACACAGTGTTGTATTTAGTAGTACACTGTGGTGCTCAGCTTCAAACCAGTAGAGACATGACTGCTCCTGTTCTTGAAAGGAACTTACACTTTGTTTTTTTGTTTGTTTCCGTTTGTGTTTGCTCCCCAGATGGGACCCCCTACACTTGGTGGGTAGGCCGGGCCAGCGAGAAGCACTTCTACTGGGGGGGCTCGGGACCTGGCATCCAGAAATGTGCCTGTGGCATCGACAGGAACTGCACTGACCCCAAGTATGACTGCAACTGTGACGCAGACCACAAACAATGGTAAGTCAGTCTACCACGTAGTTCAGTGGGAGCACAAACCATTCGTATCATATTGATTAACTTGTCTTCAGTTGAAGTTTTGCAGAGAGTTTAAAGTCGGCAACAACAGTTGGCACTGAACAGATGAAAAGTCACACCAAGTCCACTGTGATTCAAGAACAGAGCTGCATCTTTAATTCCATGTCTCCTAAGTGCATATTTAAGGAGTCAGCTGATGTTAATTAGAGTGGCTGGCCTTTGCTATAGTGAAATCTATGTTCATCAACTAGAAATGAGAAGCTGCTTTTGATTACTTCAGTCAGTTAGGGACCAACAGAGGATCAATCTGGCACCTCTAATGTAAACTGCACATGTCCTGTGCTTGAATGGACAGCCTGAGACAGGTGGTACCAGCAACTGGGGGTCGTGGGGCTCAGTGAGCGGTCAGTTACAATAATTGGAATCGATAATGAATCAGTGAAGACTTTTTTGCTTTTTAACTTCTAGGATACAATTTACATTATTATTATTATTATCCACAAAGCAGGTTCAGTGGAGCAGTTGGGACACAGATGTTTTGTTCAGGGGTTCTTCAGCAACAGTCATTCATTTGCTTCACCCCCAGATTTTCTCAGCTGGTGAGAGGACCTGGTTGAACTTCTGTTTCACTTTAGATGTTTTTCAAAGTACTTACGACTTTTTCTCGTCACAGTTTAAAAAAAGAACTTGTGAAGGTCAGTGTGCTTATTATGTGCCTGTTATGTTCCATCTGTCAGTGAGAAATTTAGCATTCACACGTAAAACATCTCTGAATTAGTGCAACAAAAAGCAGAGCCTCCTGCCTGAAATACTTCAAAATGATTGTACTCTTACAGCAGCTAAACTTAAAAGTGGAATATGTCACATCCAAGGAAGTTTTGATGGGACTGTTTCAGCGTGCTGAAAGTAAACTGTTACTACTCTAATGTTTGCAATAATCTGTCAGCTCTGCTTTCACTGGACTGTCTGATGAGGTGTCAGACAACAAAGGCTGAAGTGACTGAATGATGAATGTCACCATCAATGATGCATTTGTTTAAGAGGGACATTTGTGTTTCAAAGCCCGTTTAGCCAGCTGATGGATCTACTCATTAAACCGACTGCCTCGCTGTCTCTGCATGTGTGCTGTATGTTAGCGAGAAGAAGAGATTTCATTTGCTTTCATGTCTCCCCTCTCATCCCAAAAACTGATGAGATTACAAATAAGTCTGACTCTGTCTCGTTCTCTCCATTAATATTGTATGCATTAATGTCTCATCGTTTGGCTGAGTGAGTTTTTGAAATATTACCCATATAACTATTTCCACTCATTACCCATATTTTGGCAGCACGTAGAAACACACATGCATACACGAAGCCATAAATTAGATTGCGATGTTTCATTTCCAAACTGCAACGAACAGCAAACGATTAGAATCAAATGACAGAACGCGTCATACTCCCACTTCCCACTCCAAAGACTGATCTAAATGTTTCATTTTTGTATTATTGTTGTGGCATTATCAGAGGACTAATTGACATGTGATAGAAAGTTGTGAATTATTATTTTTCATGTGTGTAGTTTTGTTCATTGATTTAATTTTTTGCATTATTTTTTTATTTTTTTATTTTTTTGCTCATTTTCCTTCTCATCCATAGATTGATTTAGATTGATTTAAGTATCATCCACCCATCCATGTGTCCATCTTCTGTAACAATTTATTCATGTATGTGTCACTATTATATATTCCATCCTTTAGCCAAAATGTTCTATTAAGTTTCTGTAATGTGTATGCTGATATTATCATTATTACAAACATGCAAAAACATGCAATGTGTAGAGACAAAATAGTATTTAATATGGATTCTGCTCTACTTCTGTCTGTCTTCAACTCACACAGGAGAGAAGATTCTGGTCTCTTGGTATATAAAGAGCACCTGCCAGTCAGCCAGGTTGCTGTGGGCGACACCAATAGACCCGGTTCTGAGGCCAAACTGACTGTTGGACCTCTACGTTGCCAAGGAGATAGTAAGTGTTGTGTCATGCATACATGTGAGCTGTGGAGTTGGCTGGCAGCAATCTCTAGTATTCTGAGTGATTGGCACCTTGCTAAATGTAATGTAACCATGTTAGAATCCACATCAATGACTGGCTTGACGTGTTGCTGTGATGGAGCTACGAGGTGTTTGAAATCTGAGAATTCAGTGGGGTTGAAGAAGTGCTCCTGCTGTGCTGATAACTGCAGAGGTTACTGACTTACAATGCATCCTTTGCAAAACACTAATATGTAATGAGTGAAAAAAATGGAAACCGGCATTGAAAATAGATTTTAGAAAGTAGCTAGCGATCATCTGATTTAGTTTAATAGTTCAATTATATACACTGTTGAAAATGGCGACCTGATCTTTACAATTGCAGACTTTGGGACATACGTGACATTCTTCAAAGTGAGTGAAAAGGTCAGTAATGTAGCTAAGAGCTAAATCACACTGTGCTTCAGAACTGTCAGTAAAATCTTACAATGAAATTCAAACCTAACAGGGAGTCTGCACGGGAAAATGAAAACTGATGTGAGCGTTCTGGATTAGATGCAGGTGCAAAAGAGACCTTTGAGCCAGGCAAGAGGACTGCAGTTCAATGGCCTAATTGAGGGGAAATATGTGCCTTAATGACTTTCTCCAAGTCAGCCGCTGAGAGGAGCAGTTTCATTTTTAAAATACTTCTCAGCTGGATGTACCAGCATGGCTGCATAACCTTTGAGAAAAGCTCATGAAAGGTTGAATCAAGAGATCATCTCCACTCTATTTAATAAAGCTCATATTAAAATTCCACTGTTGACACTGCATGTGGCTTTTTGAACAGAGAGGGAAGCACAAAGACAATTTTTTAATTTGATGTCAAGCTGTAGGAGATTTCTGCACGAATAGTCAGCAATACTTGAATACAGTCTAAAAATAAAATGTGTGGACAAGCTGATAGAGAATCTGAGACGGTGCTTTCAGCACAAGTCTCGAGGCTGAACAGTAGTTGATAAAGGTTGACCTGCCTATTAAAATTGCTATGTGATGTCTAATAAACCATGATAGTGTTGTGCCTGAAATGCCAGCACACTGCTAAAACAGGTCAAGGAGTACTGCATGGACAATGGAACATAAAATAAAAATTTTATTTCATAAAAATGAAATAACTTCGATTACATTATTCTATCTGTTTTGCCCAGAAGCGATCATTTATGACCATCAAAAGAGCTGTCTCTCTATAGAAGGAAACAGCTCAAACCAGACTGGAATGATTCCAAAATGTAATTATTAGCTTAGATTAGAAAATATTAGAAAATATTGCATTCCTAGTCATTTACGATAACAAGTGTGTGCATGCTGGTCAGGAACATTGTAACCTGAGCAGTAACCAAACCATTTGAGTCATGACGACTTTGTGTTCAGGCTTATGTCCTGTGAAGCCTCTGGTATCTCTTTACTCCCCATCCCTATTCCGGTGTGTATTTGAGGGACACTGAGAAGAACCCTGGAGAGCAAAGTGACACGAATCTGAGAATGATATCTGCTACGTTTACACACTTACACATGTATTACTGCTGGAACTGATTATTTTAAGTGGCAGGTGCATGTTGTGCAAGTCACTGCAGCTGCAATGGGAGCTTATCATAGAAAACCTTATATTATCTACATGTTCAAAAGAATCTCAAGTGAGGACATGCAGGGAATAGTTAATGATACGGTAATTATCTCTCTGTTTGTTTGTAAGCATCACTGTACTGTTTACTGACTCCAGTGAAGGATGCATCGTCTCCTGTGAGCCACCTGTCGTAAAACCTACAGACAACGCAGAGTCCTTCAGTCAGGGACATCCGCTGGTTTTCTGGTGCATTCGGCGGATGTTTTTAAATATTGAACACCACCACACTTGTGATGCCACTCATAATATTTCATCAGAAAATGTTGCTCCGCTTACACGCGTCTAAGCAATGAAGCCCATCCATTTTTCTTTATTTGAGGTTGATGGAAACTGTGCACCTGCACCTCTTTAACCAACAAGCAAAGGAAAAAGTGCTGTGGTCACACAGCATAGGCTTCTTTATTTGACCTTAACAATGAACAGAAAGGAGGAGAGAAAGACTGCTTTGGGTTTCATTATCTTCACAGGAAGAATTTGCCTCTTTCTTCATCCCTAATCCCAGAGGAAATTAAACATTATTATTATGTCTTACACTGTAAAACACATTCAGACCTTGTTAGCCAAACTTTTGGAAAGCAGCAAAGCTCTTTTGACAATTAGAGATTTGCTGCTGATGCTTTGAATTGGGTCTTAATTAAAAACTGTGGTGAAGGAGAGAAAAGAGAACACACCCTTAGACACGTGTTGTATGTGGAAATAACACTTTGCTCATATTCACATATTGTGCTGATCCCTCAGAGAAACAGTCATGGTATCTTCACTGTCTGCATTCGTGTGTTTTTGTGTCTGCGGGAATTTGAGCTTGTGTGTGTGTGTGTGTGTGTGTGTGTGGATAAATAAAGGTATTTGAACTCTATTCAGACACCTTCCATGTAAACACTCACCCTCTCATCTTTTTACTTTCTTCTCTTTTGTCCTTGTAGTTTTGGCTGTTTCTTGGGTAAACATCAGATATCAGATACTGCAGAAACACACACACACACACACGCACACTGGGAGGCAGTTTAATTCTTGCTGTTTCCCTTCCTGTCTATTCTTCTAATCAGTGTTGGCACACTGCTCTCAGTGGGACTTTGGGTCAACTAGAAGACACACACAGAATCTGCTGCTCTCATATACCATCCACCTTTCTTTCCTCCCAACACATGAGCCTGTGCTCTTTCACTTTGCTTTGCTTTGTCCTGAACAAACCTGCAGTGTGTCAGTCCTGCTGAGTGCACTGTCAGGTTGGCATGGATTAACTGCATCCCATTCCTGATGCATCTGTTATACTTGGCTAAATGAAACATTTCTCATTCTGAAACTGAGTGGGCTTTCACACAAACTCATAAAAGTAAAATGGATGATGGAACTCTTATCCTAATGATGTAAAGCCACACAACCATAAAGAATAGCTCTCATTACTAGCAGAAGCTGTAGGGCCTGGTAAGACACACATCAGCATGTGATGCACACCAACACAACCACAAACATATGTGAGCCTGCACACCAGGGGTGTCCGCGAGGCGACGTCAGGATGGCGTGAGATGGCCCTCATTTCTTCAGAAAAGCAGCAATTTATTACATCCCAGTTAATGCACTTTGACCAATACTGTAAAATGTATTCAAAAGTCATATTTCAAAGTAAAAGTGAAGATACTGTGCTATAATATTACTTTGGTAAGAGTGACAGTCAACCAGTACTTGGATGAAAGTCTTTTGAAAGTATCTGATACTGAATGTGCGTAAGTGTCAAAATTAATTTTCTGGCAACAAATGGACCAGCTGATCATCAGAACTGATGATGATAATATTTATGATTTAAAATTTGAATAAAGACTGTTTAACGCAGTTAGTGAGTTAGTTACACCACAAAATTATGCTATTACACAATAGTATAAATATATAGAAGTTGCTAAAGTTTTAAAATCACCAAAAAATAAGCAGTCAGCCTCGTTCCCCTCGGTCTGCAACAGAACTCTAATTATTTTAGCATCATATACTAGCATCACCAAGAAGCTGCTGTTAGCTTAACGTTAGCCACAGGTCGATTTTGATCTGAACACAGAACAGACCTCAGCTACAGTAAGAGGTATTTCCATGCGTTGTGTTTTCTTTGGTCTGAAACTAAAGGGATGAAAGCAACCTCAGTGATTCTCCCTCCCCAGATCTATTACCCATTAAAGTTATTCAGAGGACTGTGATTTTGTCTTTTGAGACTGCTTCTGCCTCCCTCATCCTCTCTTTTTCTACCTCTAAAGACAAAATGGATTAAAGCAGCATATAGAGAACAGAACTAACGTCTGCATCTGTTGTTTAATTTAACAAAATACCAGAGAGGTTTTGTAGGAAGTAATGTCCTGTGGAGAGCAAAAGCAAACATGGATTTAATCTTTAGTACGAGACAGCATGATCATTACAATAATAATACTTTATATATTACCTATTGAATGCTCATTTTTCATAGAAAAGATAATAATAAAGTGGAGCTATGCAATCTCAGTGGGCCGTGAGTGCAGATACGTACATTCAGCCTGTTTTCCACTGACGGTATTGCATTGGAGGCTACAAAGAAATACACCTCAGAATACCATAGATACGGTTTCTCTCATGCTCAGAAGTTTTCTCTCTCATTTTTATCTATCTGTCAGTCCCTCTGTCCGTCCATTCATCCGCGAGACAGGAAGTGGCCTGGTTCTGTCGAGAATGCAGAACATGACAGAACACCTGCCCTCTCTCCTCACGGGTGTCACACTCATTAAGGTGCCTTCATCAACAATCTGGTGCCACTCTCACTAATGTCCCTTCATCAGAAAGCTGCCAACATATAAACAAACCATGATTTAATGACCCGTGACATCACATCTGTTTGTGTGTGTGGGGCCTCTCATGTAGCCGCATGGCAGACACAATTACTAAAAATGGATCCTCCTGTCATTTTGAAGGAGCCATATTCTCTTTGTCTTACTCTATTTTGCCCTGAGCGTGTCTGAGGCACAAAGAGAGCTGTCCTCCATTATACTGACTGACCAAATTAACAAACTAACTTTAAAATGAAGATGACTTTGAGCTATGTGTGCAATAGTGCTGGTCAAGACACCAGAACGTGGAGCATACATTATATATTGGCCCATTAACGCATATTAAACATATATTAAAAATTTCACACATGAATAGGTACTCGATGTAAGATTGATGCTTCTCATACTGTGCATAGAGCTCTGTCTCAGTAAGAGCAATGATGATTGGCTGCCATATAATGGGTTTTCATAGGCAAATGACTAATGTATTGGGCCGTCAGAGAAAGTTTTAGTATGGAGGTACTTCTGTGGTTGAGTGTATGCGTGTGTGCATGCATTTGTGTGTGTGTTTGCATGTTCTGTGGTTGAGCACGAGAACAAGTGGGAGTGTAACTTTCTGTGTGTGTGTGTGTGTGCTCTGGCATTAATGAAGCCCATTTCCATGGCTAGTTTAATGGCAGCCTATACAGTCACAGGCAGACAGAGAGGAATTAGTCCCATTTATTGATGTTAAAAGGGACAGTGGACATTTTAATAGATGAGAATGAAAATGAATGACAGCAAATGAAGCAAAGCAGCATATGTTCCATTATTATAATGTAATGTGCCTTCCAAGAGACATGCTTGGCCTCATAGATGACCAAAAATCAAAGCTTACAAGGGTCACCTATGATTAATTAATTGGTTTGTACCCATTTGTTCCTGTTCATATGTCCACGTGTAGTGTCTATGTAACTGATGTCACTCTAATGTCTACACTTTTTTACGTTCAGTGAAGGTCTGGTGTGCGTTGCATAGGGTTCATTACTTTAGTTTTCTTCACATAAAAAAATGATACAAAGTGTGATACAAAGAAAGATGATCGTGGATGTTTTTACCTGAAGCACTTCACAGGTTGATATCCACATGCATTTTTTTATCATAGCATTACATTCATAAAGAACATGGCACGCATGTATTCCTCCTGTCTGATGATTATTTATATGTGAGAAATTATTTAAGAGAAAATAAAGAACTAACTGACGCTTATTTTTCTTTCGTTCTCGAAAAGACTTTTATTTCCTTTTGTCTCTCCATTCATATCATTACACCCCTCAAGGTTTAGCTCTAAAAAATGTATGACAAGCAACTTAATTACAAAGTGAGATTGATAAATGCTTCATGGGACAGACACAAATTACCTCAAGATTCAAATGCTACATTTACAGTTAATATGCAGTTCCTAGACCATAAAATTAGACGCCGCAGACGGCTCAATTATGCACAAATGAGATGAAATAACAGGTCTCGATGGAAATTTAAAAATGAACAAGACAGAAATATATGCATGCTGTGCCACAGTTCAACAAATTTCCTATATATCTAGGTTCAAGTGTTATGTTTTGAACAATATCTGAGCCATCCCCTGAGGGGCACTTTCTAAGTCACATGGATCGCCTTTCCACTGAGGTCCTACCGTCTCTCTTGTTAGATGACACTATTTGTAGCATGTTGATGAAAAAGCCTCCCACCAACTTTGCGCCTGAAGTAGGTAGCAGAACGAGTCACAAGTGGAAAAGTTTAATGAGATTGCACAGCGTGCGTTTTTTTCCAACAAACTGAGTAATGTGCTCTGGCAGGCCTGAGATCCTAAATGTCTCGATCTGCAGTGATGTTATCACACCGTGAGAGCATGCAGGATGTGTGAGAATCGAGTTATTAATATGAACTATTGTGGCAGTAAGTGTGCTCTGCTCTGATCTGCCTGCAGCCAACAGTACACATGAATTCATACTGTCAGTGTGTATGCACATCTATTTTATATGTGTGCGTGTTTGGTGTGCCTGCCTGAAAGTGTCCTTGTTAATGACCTGACACATTGCAGTCATCCTTACCATCTGCTGGTACTGGCGCATAACCCATCTGGTCAAGCATAGACAGATGAATCATCTAGTTGGCTTCCAGACCCAAACTTCACCTCAAACTGTATTTCACATCATGTCAGTCACTACAGTTCAGCGGGCTTGAGGGTTTTTTGTTTTATGTTTTTTCGTTTTTTTGTCGCAAGTCCCTGTGGCCTAATGCAAGGTCAGCAGCTGTTTTATACAACAGCACATTTTAGTCAAATTAGCTAATGGATCCAAGAGATGTTCACCACATGATTGTGAGAGTACTTCCTTGTGAAGCACAAATAAATTTTAATAATGATTAACTAAGAAGAGGGTTGAGGTACACTATGTAGACAAAAGTATTGGGATATACCTCTTTATTATTGAATTCAGGTGCAATATGGGGCTGTTTTTCAGGGGTTGGCCCCTGACTTCCACTGAAGGGAAATCTTAATGCTTCAGCACACCAAGACATGTTGGACAATGCTATGCTTCCAACTTTGTGGCAACAGTTTGTTGAAGGCCCTTTTCTATTCCAGCATGACTGTGCCCCAGTGCACAAGGCAAAGCTCCATAAAGACATGGTTGGATGAGTTTGGTGTGGAAGAACTTGACTGGCCCACACAGAGCCCTGACCTCAACCCCATCCAACACCTTTGGAATGAACTGGAACAAAAATTGTTCCACAGAAACACTTCAACATGTTGCGGAAAGCCTTCACAGAAGAGTGGAAGCTTTTATAGCCCCAAAGCCGTCTGTGTATTTAGAATGTGATGTCATTAAAGTCCCTGTTGGAGTAATGTTCAGGCGTCCCAATACCTTTGTCTATATAATGTAGCTGCAGATTTTTCTTGATTACCGCCCTGATTCTTCTTTATTCAGCAGTATGTTAAACATTGGTCGCCAGGTTAAAGGATGTTCTTTTGAGGTTCACTATCTTAAATTTTGCTTTTTAACATGTGAACATGCTGTACCATGTCATGTACCAAATTGCTTAGTGATCTATCCGATAATTGCTGAGACATTTCACTCCAATCCACAAAGGTCAACTTCATGGCAGTGAAAAGGGAAAGGTTAGTGGGCCACCAAAATCAGCAGGATTTATCACGTAGGCACCATGAATATCTGGACCAAATGTCATGGAAGTCCATCCAACAGTTGCTGAAATATTTCACTCTGGGCCAGAATGGTAGCATAACGGATCAACATTGCCATTCATGGAGTCATGCTACTTGTATGGCTAAAACTAGAACTCTGAACATCTTCTGCAAGTAGTGCTGCATCTAATCATCATCGTCACAGCACCAACAACCAAGAGGATAAACTCTAGCTCTTTTTGTATGCTGCACTCAATCCTTGTGTGGATTCTGAAGTGTTTCAAATAGCAGTTTAATAGTGGTGTACTGGGATAGGATTTATTTGAGGCCACCACTGAGCAGCAGAAGACCATAAAACATTTGATCTAAACTTTGAAAGAAGAAAGAAAATGAATATTAATGGACCATTATGCTGTCTGTAAAGGAAATGAAGCGTATAACAATTGAGTAACTCGGCAACGGAGGCCACAGGCATCTTCAAATACATCTGAGATACTCTTGGCTAAGCCGTATTGTCCACCGTAGTGCACCACACAATGAGGAGAAGGGCATCCAGGAGAACTAGTGACAACAGGATTAGAATTTCATTTCAGGATATCACCTTGAGAACCAATTAGAGAATAATGGCTTGTTAAGAAAACCACTTTAGATTCCATTTGAAAGCTTCCTGCCATTGATGCACCCATCGCTAACATACTTTAAAGGCTGTGCTGCAAGTCTCCTACATATTAGTACATAGAAAATGTCTTGATTGCAGCACAGTAGGTTACATGACTGTACTGTCTGTCTTCTGAGGCTGGTCTGTTCCAGCCCAGGTGCTCCAGGTGTTCGTATCACCCTCATTTTATGAAGGTTTTGTGGCTTGCACATAATTTGCAGCACCTTTAAACGTGTTCTCAGGCACTATAGCTACTAGTTTAATATTTGTATCATCTCAGTCAGTCAGTCATTTATGTGCTGGATCTGTTTTTGAAACATTTGATAAACATTTCAATATGGGAGTGATAAATGTGCCACAGAGCCTGGCCAACCAGTTGCATCTGTGGACCTGGCACAGCAGCAGTTGGAGGTTTATGATTTGGCGGCCATGTTTTCTCCTCTAACCCTGTTTTCTTTCCAGCACTCAGTTTCTGACAACCCCCTAATTTGTTGTTCTCCTTTGCTTCTCACACCATGGATCTCTTTTGAGTTCCTTTTCCCTCTAAACTCCCACTTCCCTCTTTTGCTCTTGTTCTCTCTCCCTCCCTCTGAAGCGTGACTTGCCTCCTGGCTGTATTTCTATATCTTTGTGTCCTTCTTTCCTTTCTGTCTTTGTCAGTCTACTTTTTACTCTGTTGCTCAAAGCTATTAAGGGCTCATTCGGTGTATACAAACAAATATCACAACGTATTTTTCATGTCATTTATGGTTGTGATTTTGTTGCATTTTTTTGCTGTGAGGGTTTTGTTCATGACGTATACAGAAAAGAGAAGAGAGTAAATTTCTTTGTGGGTGTATGTGTGTGTGTGTCAGTATGACTAATTGGTTGTTTAATGTGAAATCGACATCACTTATTGAGCATCATACATCATACATCACCAACTGGCCCTGGTATGTCGTCTTGCTATGATGGAACATCATAGTAAACTGATAATTATTTGTTTCTGTGGCCTCTGCAGGCTCCCTCCTGTTCAGTCCTCAATTAACCCTGTTCAATAATTGGCTTGGCTTCCAGTAGAGAAATGAACAGTATTCCAACTTCAAACACACTAATCATAAAGACAGCATCAGTAGGAGGTCCTGTGTGTGTGTGTGTGTGTGTGTGTGTGCACTTGGCCACTATCTGCCCTTGCCCCTGGTGACAGGATGTGAGGCAAGGAGGAGAAAGGAGGAGCTCAGCCCTGTCACTGGGGAGCGCTTATCGCACTGAACCAGGAGACACACACACACACACACGCACGCACAAACTCACACAGATGCATGGACGCAGGTGAATACCTACACTTACACACATGCACTCAAACAAACACATGCATGAAACTGCGTGTGCATTTGCATGCACGAATGGGTATGAACTCACACGTGAAAGGAAGCAAAGTGGTGCTGAAGTGATAAGTCAATTAATTGATTAGTTGCTCGACATAAAATTATTAAGCAACAATTTTTAAATTATAGCAGCCACAGCAGTGAGTCAGGATCAGGCATTTTGAGGGGAAATAAGGCACAGGAGGAGGAGCAGGAGGATGAAAAAAGGAAGATAAGAATTATGAGACTCTCCATTAGCCAAACCAAAATCATCATTAAACTTATAGCCATGTCTGTAGTGCACACAGCTCAGAGCCTCAGTGTTTTCAGTTGTGACCCGGGGATCACCTGCCCTGCATGCTTTACATGTTTCAGATTCACTGATTGTTACATTAATCATTGGTTTCGGTCCGAACACACACTTCTTGAAGACAGACACACACACACTTGTCTCCTCTGCTCTGCTGTCCCTGTTCCTCCGGGGTTATGGTGGAGAGTCCTCTGAGGCATCAGAGAGATCTCACACAGCTGATACCACAGCCTTCACTCTTCTCCTCTTCCTCTTGCCCTTCATGTGCCCCCAGCTCCTCCTCCTTCTCCTCTTCCTCTTATCATCTGGCCTTTGTATGACTTTTCTCTCCCTTTTCTATCACTTCTTCAATATTCTGTCCTCTCAGCCATGCCTGGCCTCTATTCTCTACTTCTTCTTCCTGTTCTAGCCTTTCTCCTCAGCTGTCCTTTAAAACACTCTCCACTTCTCTGCTCCTCCTTCTCCTCCTCATCTTCTTTCCTCCCCAGCTCTTCATCCTTCTTGAGTGATAGGAGCGAGACAGAGACATGGCAAGGCGTGAAGAGACAGCAGAGAAGTCACTTCATCAACCACAGTCTGATAATTCATCAGCAGCTGTTTAACACGCTGCTACTTTGTCTTCATTAGCAGCTGCTGGTTTCACTTCATAAAAGTCATCAGAAAAGCTATTATCAAAAATTCCACAATACTTTGTCCATGCACCCTTGTCCCCTTCTCAGGTGCTCATTTAAGGAGAAAAGAAATGGTCTCTCTGTTAGTATGATATGATCACCCTCCTCCTGAATACAATTGAAGTTGCAGGAAATTACAGGCTGCTTTAAAATCTCTGCACAGAAATACAGTTTTAGGTGATGAAATCATTTTTACTGAGGCAATATTAAATGAGACACATTAAACAATGGACATCTGATAATAATGTATTATCTAGACTAGATTGATAGCTCTTTGAAATGAAACGAAAATGAATGCATAACCGTTTGAAATGAAACCATTTTGAAAATGAATTTATTTCTGCAGCTTATCACACCAGAGTGGGTTATAGTGTTTGTCGCGGTGCTAATGGAGGCTGCAGTGGATGTACGTGGGATGGCCTGGTTCAGAGCTGTGATGCTGTTTGTTTTTTCACAGACAACTACTGGAACGCTGCATCATTCACTACCCCATCATCCTACCTGCACTTTGCCACCTTCCAAGGAGAGACCAGCGCTGACATCTCCTTCTATTTCAAGACCAGTGCACCCTACGGCGTCTTTCTGGAAAACCTGGGCAACACTGACTTCATTCGCTTGGAGCTCAAATGTAAGATTCATCTGAGTGACCACGTGTGCATATGACTCATTTCTCTCTCTGTTTGTCTCTCTTACTCTTTCTCTCCCTCTGATTCTTTATCCAGTCTGGAGTCTAGTGTGAGGTTTAATCCAGCAGTCAGTCTGATAGCACTGGGTGCAACCTGTCACCACACACACACACACACACACACACACACACACACACACACACACACACTCAGAATCACATAGACACACAGACTGATGCACACAAGTCAATTACCTTCCTGATTATGGCGCACTATTTTGTGTGATTGCAAGAGAGAGCAATCATTTATTTAAGGTAATTGGTGTGTGCAATAATTATGTCCATTATGAACCTCTGTTTAACCAAATCACCCATTTTCAGGGATGACAAAACACAAGCTCTCATAAGCACATGCACGCACGCACACACACACACGCTCTCTCATTCTCGTTTTTCTGAAAATCATTCTCGCAAACAGGGGCTTTTAAATCTCTTAAAAGTTAACCCCAACAACCTTTTGAATCACAACACACAAATACATAAATTAAATTGTATGTGTTTCAGTGCTCAGTGTGGACTTGCATGCTATGAAGGAAATGGAAGAGCTGGTGACAGTGGAGAGCAGAACAAATACCTTGAAATGCCGAACAATGGTACAGCTTTGTGCCACCCTAAGTCCTTTCTGAGACGCATGATTAACATGCAGCAGGGTCCTGTGATCTTGTTCCAACAGTTCAAATTAACAACCCAGTAGCCTCAATGGTGCAGCTCTGATCAATAATGTTAAAATCTCGGGCTTCAAATTAACCAGTGAGCTACATTGTGATGGGGGCTGCTGGCACAGCATAGCTGTCAATAGATGGCTAATTACATTTCAATGGAATTCAAAGGGATTTGAACATTTGGTGTCAAACACAGTCGCTTACCACTTCCTGCTGGCGAGCCTGGCCCACCATTTTGTGTCAAAATGCCAACCAGTGAAAAGACACAAAGTCCAAAGATGATTCTTGGGCCAAAGTGCTGTCTAAAGCCATTACACTGAACTATGCAAGCTGGTATGAGGCTTAAAAGTTCCCAAAGCTTTTTATTTCTCTCCTAAGACTTTCTTACATCTAAACAAAGTCAAACACACACCTATACAGCACACACACTTATTCTTACAGGGAAAAAAAAAAACATGTGCTAACACTATATAGTACATACAAGTACACTGTGAAGTTTGCCAAAGGGGGTTGGTATTTGTCTTCCAAACGTGCACACAAAACACACACAAAGATACAGTAAGTGCCTAGTCTGTCATGGGTGCACAGCAGGCCAGAGGAGATAGGGAGCGTGTGTGTGTGTGTGTGTGTGTGTGTGTCTCCAGAGGCTTTCAAAATGCCCCCACATCGATTTCCTCTCTCCGCTCCTGTGCTATCATCTTGCATTTTGCCCCACAGCACACATTTAGACACACAGTTGCAAAACGACTTGCGTGCACACAAACGCACACTCACACACACAAACGCACACATAATCTCTGCCCTCTCACTGGTGCAAAAACTGTATCTGCTGCAATCCCGTCAGGGCATGAAATGACTAGCATTAGGCTAGAATAGCATAGCTGTGCCATTGCAGGAGCTCAACACACTTGCAGATACACACACACGCGACCTTGTAGAAAGCACACATTACTGTGACCTCGGCAGACTCAGGTGGACTCTCTAGCTCTCTGAATCTTAATTGTAAGAAGTCGGCACAGATACATGTTAGAGTCAGTGTTGAGGATGTTTTCAGAACTGCGTGAACTGCACTGGTAACAGGATTGAGGAGATAGAAAGGTTCCCTAAATGCAGCTTTTACTGCCGGGGTGCTCTGGAGCTCAGTGAAAAGTATGTATGTGCCATGTTTTGAGTCCATAAGGGCCTGCAAGTTCACTGATAGTCTTGCCTAAATGTTATAAACGTTTTCAGCCTGGGATCCAGATGAGAAATGTACTTTCCTACTGGAGACCAGGGCTTATGAAATTGTATTATTGCCTTTTTATGTGAAGAGCAGGCAGACACAAAGTTTACATCTGAAGTTTAGCAGTAGAGCAGTAGTTTGCGGAGCTCCAGTTTTGTAAAGTTTTCCGATGTCTTTCTGACTTATTAAAACAATATCTAATTATCTACTAAGTACAAAATCAACAAACCACCACCACTTTTTAAGACTGTTGTTCTCAAATGCGTCAGAAGTTAATCTTTATCTCACTGTGTGTGTTGTATGTACACACTAAGAAATACTCACTTGCATTGTCCGCATGCAAGTTTTTCGGTGATAAGCATAAACAAAAAATGTATTAATATTTGAAGGGCCTTTTTGTTACAAAGAGATGCTTAGCTTTTGAGAAGTGGCTTTAAATCTTGCTTCAGCATCAGTAGCAGCAGGTTTGCTGTGGCAATCTTGGCTTTGGCTCGCACTTAAAAGGAGTTTCCCCTCCTTAAAGGGGCCAGACTGTTCCAGCCGTCCCGCGAGTGGAAAACACAAACACGACAGGAAAAGGCTAAGAGACAAAAAACAAAGAATTAGCAAGTATAACAGGAAAAAGATCGAAGGGATAATACACAGCCAGCCTTCTGAAAATAGATGAGCGGCAAAATGAAACTTAACATTAACCAAACACACGCCCACATATGTGCGCACCCACACCGAGAGGCGATCATTCACACAAAGACACACACAATACACAATCTCGTTCACTATTTGTCATTGTTTGGTTGCGCTGTGCTGACGCATAATTTGGAACTTGGCTCGTTCAGCCCTCGTATTAAAAGAACAAATAGCGAAAATAAAAAGTTCTACTGGGGTTTCTCCGAACCAACATGCAAGTCTATCCCGCACACACACACACACAAAATTAGATTCACACACACATCAGCACTTATGACATCCATCACCGCTATGCAAATGGATGAGGCGAGCTCTGTGCTCGGAGGGCACTTTACTTTTCATTCCTGCCTGAACAGAGAATAAAAAACAAAGGTGCGTGGTATCCATCTTCCTTAGCAGTACTGGTAAGACAGCACACAAATAATAACACGCACACAAACTCACATGCCGCTCAGCGTTGCTATAGCAGTGTTACCTTCATGGCTTTGTTTCTAATGGAGTGTACTGATATATGTTTGGATTTCTTTCAGCGTTTAAAATAAGTTATGTCGCCCCTCCCTGAGCTGCAGACCTGCTCTGTGCACACACACGGCATTAATTCAGTTTACTAAAGCCTGTCAGAGGGCTTATGCTCTGTGTGTCACCGTGTGCACACGCATCTATTTGTCTGTATGCTGCTGTTGTGTGTTGGGGGTAGTTGAATATTTCTGCACTTTTTCAGATTTATCTGAGAGGTTAATGCACTCACCACATCCAGTAGGCTTTTGCTGAGGGGATTTCTGGTAATATTGTCGTCAAGGAAGAAAGTAAAGAGGGAGGGATGGGAAGGAGGGCAAAGTGAATGATAAGACTCGTAAGGGATGAATAAGGGAATGCAAGAGAGCAAGGAGTAGAAGAATCAGCTTTATTGGCAATATATATATTTTTACATACACACACTGAATTTGTCTTCTGCATTTGACCCATCCTTAGTTGAACACACACATGCAACACCCAGCAAATTACATGCAGTGAAACACACGGGAGCAGCGGGCTGCATCAAACGCCCGTGGAGCATATTGGGGGGTTAAGTGCCTTGCTCAAGGGCACATCAGCCAACTAATGGGGGGGAGCATTTTTCGCATTAATCACTCCACCACACCCAAATTTTTCCGTCCGTCCAATCACAAGCCGATTCTCCAACTCTCCAACTGGGCCACGGCTGCCCCCATATACGAAGAAACAAATGTACAAACAGCGAAGAAATTAAAGAAGGAAGCAATACAGAGTCAGGGAAGAGAGAAGATAAAGTCCGTGGACCAATGATAGAAAGGAGCAAAGAACGAAGAAGTGACTAAACTAGCCTAAAAATGTGCTGTAGGAAGGATGGAAGAATATGGGGAATGAAAAATGGTAATTAGATGAAAGCAATATAAAAAGGAGAAAACAGCCAGGCATATTGATTAAGCAAAGGGGAGAAAAGAAGAAAGCTCATTTCCCCATTGACCACTACATAAAATTATCCTCTCTAATATCTGAGCCTAATGAATCCATAATGAAGCAGTAACATATAGAGCTATGAAGTGGTTATCTATCATCTGAACGACTGTGGCACACTGCTGCCGATACCCACCATATGGCACCATTCACAGTGCATAGCTTGTATACAGCGGCCTCACAGTAGTATCAGACATTAAGAAAAGAGTCAAATTAGGCTTTAATTTGACAATTACAAATCATCTTTCCTGCAGCACAAAATGATTCTGTCATTGTTTTCTCTTTGTTGCTTCATTCATTTCATAGGTCAAAGCAAGAAAAAAGATATTCTCCATTGACAAGCATTCAGTGTGGATCTCTCATGCACACATAATGAGTATGTTGTCAGAAAATTGGGAATTCAAACCACAAATGTCTTGAAGTGCCACTCAGCTCTGACATTGATTAATATAAAGATGTATATTATCAGGTGTGTCTGGTTAGTAATGTCTCAGAGTTTTCTTTTAATATCTTGGCCTTGTGGAGTTTATTTGCATGTCTGGATCAAGCTGAGATAGACATGTCATGGTCATAAAACATAACAGTGCCCCCTGTTGGTCTGATGAAAAAAATAGCTTCTGAACTGCAGACAAACATTAAACATAATGACATTTCCACTTCCCTAATTCCCCATAACATATCCAAAACACATAGATACACACTTTGAAATTACTTTAAAATTGAAATAAATCATGCAGGATGAACAAGGACATCTTATTTTTTGCATTCATTTTTCACTCATTTTCCTTAATGTTTAACTCTTTCTCTGTTTCATCTCTCACTCTTTCGCTTTCCTCTCACCAACAAAACCAGAGAAACATCTGAAAGGTTTTTTAAAAAATAAAAAAACACACGGAAACTGCTGCGATTCAACTTTATGCCATGCAAAACCAGCAGTTTCTGGCATCTATCGACTGTCTGTGAGATTAGTCCCGTCCAAAGCTGTGGGCAGTCGTGTATTGCAAAGCTGAAATCTATACAAGCCAAATGAATGGCCTTGAAACAAATGAGCCATTAGATTAGAAACTGAAGAGTTATGAGAAAGAAAGTTGTGATGTTAGTTAAGAGTTCAGGTGAACAGGTTCTTTCTTTGTCTCACACTCCTTCTGCAGCCCCTCAAGTCGTCTCCTTCTCCTTTGACGTCGGAAACGGACCCGCGGAGTTAACGGTGCATTCGGCCTCACCCCTCAATGACGACCAGTGGCATCGCGTGATGGCTGAGCGAAATGTCAAAGAGGCAGTCCTTCAGCTGGATCAGACGTACCGGACGTCTCAGCTTGCTCCTGCACAGGGACACACACGGCTAGAGCTGTTCAGCCAGCTCTACGTGGGTGAGACGCACGCACACACACAGTCCAAACCATCAACAGAAAATGTGTGCAAGAATGACTCACGTACACGCCACTGATTGCAGTTTGAACATTTAATATCCTCTTTGCATAGGAGGGACACTCAGAGAGACGAACACGCCATAATTACTTAGCTCTTATGTGTGGAATGCGAGTGCCTAAATACATATCATTCATGTAATTGGATGGAATTAAAATAGTATCCGTGCTGTCTGTATTTCCAATAATGCCAGCTTCAGATGCAGACGTCCGTTGCGAGGACGTCTGATTCTTTCAGAAGTTAGAGATCTAGCAGCCTTTACTGGAAATTACTGGTTTCTGTCTTAAGAGGCTTCAGTCCAGCTTAGCCACAGCCAGTACTAATTAATTTAATGATAATCCAGCACACAGACACACATGCACACACATATATACGGCCATTTCACATTTCCGGATGTGCACACACGTGGACACGCGCACACATCTTCGGAAACTCATTCATGTAAGTTAAGACTGAGCCTCTGTGATGGCTATGAAAGCGTGTGACTAAAACTTTATTCACTTATGCTTTAGAGGTCATTTCTGTGACTTTATATTTCATCTTTTTATTAAGAAACTATCTTTGCACAAAGAGGATATCAACCTTCTAAGTTTCCCTCTCCCACACACATGCGCTCTCTTTCATTTACCAGGCAGATCAAACCCTGAACATCACACTAATTATGCCTGCGTTTAGTTAAAGAGTTCTCGGCTTGTTCCTCATGGTTTCATCTTCCACTCCACGCGACGCCTCTCAAGCTCATCAGAAGTTCAAATGGCAGAAGGTCTGTCCAGTTTTCTCCATACGCTGTTGCTTCCCTGTTTCCTCTATCTTTTGTGCTGAGCCGTCAGTGCTAAAACAGTTTTAGGGATTTGAGGATAGAAGGAAAAGTGCTGAGCCGGATCACAGAGTTCCTACTGTCTCATGGAAAAAGTTCTGCCCAAAGCAGATTGTTCCAAATTCCAATCAGGCGGCATCCCGATGTGATAGCCTTAGCCTCCCCGATCCCGGTTTATAATTTCATCGTCTCATCACTTTTGCTGATTTGAACGCTACTGAAACATCCTCACCTTATCATGTCCCAATTTGCCTCTCAGGGTATTTGTACTTTCATTTAGTGAAATGAAAGGGGCGAGAAAGGTTTTGTCGCTGAGTGACTCACGGCTATGAAACGGGGAACGTAATGACTTCTAGATAACGCCTCGGCCATCATCTCATTTGCATGTTTGTATTCTGGCTTTTCTGTCAGAGGCAGGCAGGAGAAGACTCGAGCCTGCTGTGTGTGAGAAACATGGGAGATGATGGAAGAAAGAGGGAGGCAAAGAAAGACTTGTGTGTATCAACAACCACAGAGGGGACAGCACCTTCTCATATCTGATCTCTAATCCCTCTTTAATCCACATTTGAGAATTGCTTTGAGAAGTTACAGCGTAGCACACAGGAAGTGACCCACCAGCTAAAGGGAAGTGGTTTAGATTTGGCCTCTGACATCCAGAAAAGATAGAGATCCCTTTGTGTTTGATCGAGAGATTTGGAAAAGAGTTGGGAGAGCAGGCATCAACATCCCGCAGGCATCAACATTTTGTCTGAACTCGCCTGATTCTTCCTTGTAACATCCTCTGCTACTTCACACGTCTCTGATTGATATTGATGTGGCTTTTTGAAACCGGTGAAGTTTGGGGGGGAAAAAAACGCAAGCCAGAAACCTGGAAAGAACATAACAAAAAAATGATTAAAAACAAAGATGTGTTTGTATGATTTCACAGAAACAGACAGTAGGGAAAAGGGAGCTTTATTTCTCTCACCTTGTTCTCATGTCTGTCTCTGTATCATCTCCTTCTCTCTTTCTCAATCAATATGCTCCTCATCAAGCATTTGATTGCTTTGGTGTTTACTGCACAGTGGCTCATTTGCTCTAATGGCCGTGAGAGTAAATGTTATACCATCAGCCTGCTGTCATTTACTCCACGCTGTTAACTTTTAGCTCCCCGATTCATTTCATACATGCACATAAATCTTCACATTTTATTCATGTAATGCCACCATCTGTTCTTTAGATTTCCATCTTGATTAATGCTCACATTTTTTATGATTTTGCATGTTTTTTTCCTCAGTTCTCTCATGTTTGGATTGCCTTTCTTTTGTGTGCACTTCTTCTTTTTATTATTTTCTTCATGGATCAACATCTCGCTTGTTGCTGCTCACTGCACGTGTGCGACGCCTGTCACAGGGAAACCAGCCTCGCTGACCTGCCAAGACAGTAGGTAACATTTAATGAGTACAGTGAAATGTCTCTGTGACACTGATAGAAACATAACAACACAAATCACCTGCAGTTTAAAAGCAGTGTGTTTAGCAGTGGTGATTAAAGTTTAGCCACGTTCAAGCTCCTCGAATGTTTTTCTACTTTTTAATTTATACTCTGTGTTAACACACTGGTGTGAGGAATTACTGTAGTCTCAAGCTTGTTGCAATACACAACAACAATTTCTATGCAGGGATCCATCAGCAGCAAACCCATTATGGACCTTTAAGAGAGAAAGAGTCAGCAAAAAAACAACTTTGCTGTAAACCAGCAGATATAAAGCACTGGGCTGGTAAAATGGGATCTGTATGATAATATCTCCCAGCTGGAACTTCTGGTAGGTCAGGAAAGGCTTTTGAAATGGCATTTTGACAGTATGAATCTCATCTGAAACCAGCAGAAATGGCATCTTAAAGTAAAAACCCTACAGTGTACAAACATTGTACAGAAAGCCAGAGGACAAACGACCACCCTATTAACCCACTTGTGCACCCATAATGGAAGAAAAGCAGTGCAGCTTATGTGCAGCCTGTTGGTATAAATAAGTATTTTATCTGATGGTTGGATCAGGCATAAAAGAACAGTTTGTATACATATGCGTGCATACTGTGTGTGCATTCCTGTAACTGTATAGAGTACTGAGGTGAATACTACAGGGGTATTAATTAGCTTAATAATACTCAGTAAATCCACATCATCATGCACACACACACACACTTTTCCTTTAAGTGTGAATTTGGCTGCGTATTGTGTGTGTGTTTGTGTGTAGTATGCATCCTGATGAACATAAAGTGTGGTCTCATTAGCACATCATTACAGGTTAAGAAACCTCTAAGCCACACACACACGAGGTCCATAAATAAGGAGGTGCAAACACCTGCTACATATGTGCTCAGCTTTTATTGCTGCTGCTGTGCCTGAACATCTGCATCAGTGTCAAGATTTATGTCTAGTCGCTGATGTGTGTGTGTGTGTGTGTGTGTGTGTGTGTGTGTGTGTGTAGACTGACCAATACTTGATTTTAAGGCCACAATTTAATAAAATAAAATATGTGATACTGATATAGTGGGGCAGTCGTGGATCAGCAGTGGATCGCTGGTTCGATTCCCCATCCCGGTGTCCATGGCTGAGGTACCCTTGAGCAAGGTACCTAACCCCCACTGCTCCCCGGGCGCTGCACGCAGTTGCCCACTGCCCCGGGTTTGCTGTGTGTGTGTGCACGTCACTTGGGTGGGTTAAATGCAGAGCACGAATTTCGTTGGAGTGAGTTCCCTCCAATGACAAAATATGTCACTTTCATCTTTCATCTTTCATATATCAGCGACTTACGAGATACCATCAACCTCTTTGTCAAATTTGGTTGCAACAAAGGATGATATATGAACTTTAAACTTAATTTTCAAAGGTGATAGCAACTGTAAATATAGAATGAAAATGCATTGGAAATTTAATTGTAAGTGATGACAGATAGATAAAGATATGGAACAAAGTATATTTTCCCAAACACTGCACAGCATTGAAGTTAGTCAAAGTTCATTACTGACTTCTGTCGGTATCAGTCAGTCTCTCAACTATATGCACCTGTGTGTGTGTGTGTGTGTGTGTGTGTGTGTGTGTGTGTGTGTGTGTGTGTGTGTGTGTGCGGTCGTGTGTGCCTGTCTGTGCATGCGTACGTGTCCACCCTGGTCTCCACAGGCCTCAGAGCCCGCTGTCTGTTTAATCAGAGACTGATTTAGACCTGAGTAAACAGGTGGCAGAAACCTCCAGCCAATCAGTGGTACAAAATAGATTAATTAACAAGTCTACTAAAAGTCAAATCCATAGTGGGAATGGAAAGTGGAGGAAGCGTGTGAAATCCTAGCTGCATCCTGATATGTGAATAATGTACTGCTGAAGAAAATCAAAGCACATGTATTAGTGATTATATCTGTGTGGCTAAGCTCGCAGGTGTGTGTGTGAGAATACAACTGTTGAGGGAGGGAACTCTGTATTTGTGTGTGTGTGTGTGTGTGTGTGCGTGCGAGAGACAGAGAGAGATTGTCCCCCCTTAAATGTCTTCTGGAATGGACGCTTCTCTGTAATTCAAAGGATACAATTGAGAGGTTTTAATAACTAAAACTACTCCTCGACTCTTGTTAATGATAGCGTGGATGAGTGTGTGTCCGTACTCGTGTGTTTAATGTAACCAACCTCCGCGGGTGGGCTTATGTACATCTGAATCTATACCTGTGGGTGTATGTTTATGAGCGTGTTTATTGCTGTAGTCATTTAGGTCCACATTAATCTCTTTAACACTCCCACCCTGTCCAAGTTAATGGGTAGTTAGACAGTAATGATCCAAAGCTGGAATGACAGTGGAAGCATTTTAGAGGAATGGCTATTGACACCCCAAGGCTAAGCATTAATGCTTATATTGACTCCTTCGAGTCAGGTGCGCTGTGTGTGGTGTGTACTTGCCTGTTGTATGAAGCCTACGTGCATTCATGCATCCATTTGCGTGTGAGATGTTCATTAAGACACAATGGTCATTAGGCTGTTTTAATTAGTGAAGAAATCAAATGAGTTGAAGGTTGTTTCAAGAACGGCGTCACAGTCGGAACAATTAACGTGACATCAGTGGCTTCCTCCAGGCGTTAGGATATTAACGGTTTTAAAAAGAGATTAAAACAGCCTCTTGCAGTCAAAATGACTTCTGTGACCCCAGCTTCCACTCATCCTCCCCTCCTTCTCTTTATTTGTTTTCTTTCCTGTCTCCCGATGTTGCTACACTGATGCCACCTTCCCTCGCTCCTCAGGTGCTGCAGGGGGGCAGAGGGGGTTCCTGGGCTGTATCCGAGCTCTGCGGATGAACGGCATTACCCTCGACCTGGAGGAGAGGGCTAAGGTCACGCCTGGGGTCAAGCCCGGTTGCCAAGGCCACTGTACCAGTTTTGGGATGTACTGCCGCAACGGAGGGAAGTGCGTGGAGAAGTACAACGGTTACTTGTGTGACTGCACCGCTACCGCCTACGACGGCCCGTTCTGCACCAGAGGTGAGACACATTTTAGAAAAGACAATTTCAGTCTCTGACTGAATAGGCAGATCATGCAATTATAAATGTCACTAAAAGTGTGCTGCTTTTCATCTTCAGAATTTTAATTGCAGGACAAATCTCATTCTTTCAGATGTTTTTTAATGTCAGATTTCATTTCCCTTTTTGTCAGCACTGCAGGGTCTTTTTTGCAATTCCCTTCAGTATCTCACTGTGGCAGAAATCTGAATGCTTTTTCCTTTGCATCCTCATGAAACTATGTTATCACTGGCATAGTAACTCTTCAGTTCACAAAACCAGAGTCTAATGGCAGCAGGATTGCTGCTGGAGTAGTTATGTGTCAGTGAGCTTCCTTGCCTGACAGCCCACTGTGATTTTTGCTGCACTCTGTGATTGTCCTCACTTCCTATTCTGTTTGGAGCTTCTTGTGTTAAAAAAAGCATTTGGGCTTATGATAAAAGGCATCGATTGAGAGCGATATTGTGCTTACCCACCAATTCTCCCTGACTTTAGAGTGCACTCACTTAATGATAAAAGTGTGCAAATACAGAGCTGAGAGATCAAACTGAAAAACAAAATGCAAGTCACTTCACCAAGCTGTGGGTAAGTTTTTGAAGTTCAGAGATGCAAAATGTCACGCTGTAACGCTGCTCCTGCGCTGTGGCATGTTGCTAAAACATCATTGTTGTTTCACAGGGATTCATTAGATACAGCATTAAAGTTTGACTTCCCAAAACAAGTTTTCATAAAATGCTCTGGGGAGAAGAGCAGCAGTGCCGTCAGAGGCTTTCTGCTAGCTCCCAGAGTCAGGGAGTTGATCCCCGACACGTGAATTAATTTGTTTCCTAAAGCTGAATAGTGTTTTTCCCCTGTGCTCATGACAGGGGGGGTGACAAGATGACAGAAAAGCAAAGTGTGTGTCTGTGTGTGTTTCTGTGTGTGCCAGGGAAGAGGGTGACAGTGTGTGGTGATATGCGAGTACAAGACATGAGAAGACCTCCTCTGAATCCTGTCATAACCAATCAGGCATTTCAGGATTTAGAGAATAGAGATTACTGTCTGTGCGAGGCTGTGTGTTTGTGTGTGTCAGGAAAAGAGAGGCACAGAAAGGGGGAGAGCACACCCTTGTGTCTGCTGGTTTGTGTGCACGACTCTCCTCTTCCTCTGCTGTCTGCTTTCTTCCTTTTCCTCTTCGCCTTCCTCTCCTTTCTCATTTCTTTTCTCTACTCTACCTTGATTCTCTTTGCACTACGCTCCTCCCAAAAGTCCTTTCTTTCCTGTCTTCTCCATCCCTGCTGTTCTTTCCTCCTCTCCTGCCTCTTTTCCTCTCTTTTACCTGTTCCTCCCTTCTGCCCCCTCCCCCCATCTCTTAATTTCCTCCTCCTTTCTTCTTCTCTTTCCTCGTTTTTCACTCTTTCCGATCCAAGTTTTTGTTTCCTCCTCACCTCTTCCCCCTCCTCATTTCTGCTCCGGCCTTCTCCTTTGTTCTCTCCTCTCCCAGTTGCCCCTCTCCTGTTTTTCTCCCCCCTCTCTCTCTCTCTCTCTTTAATCTCCCTCCTTTCTCTCCTCGTTCTCCCAGCGAGTGAAAAATGCATGAAGCCAGCCATAATTGCATAGTGCATTTCCATTGTATCCATATTTACACACTGCTCAGGGGACCCCACAGTATTATTATTATACACTCTCATTCTTTTCATGCTTTTCGGCCCTTGAGGGTCACAGTGTGCACATGTACATACATATATACGGACACACGCACAACAAGCACGCACATGTACATACCTGTAGAGGTTTGCATGCCTGCACAAAATCCCTTTCCAAAATAGCTTCACACGCTGACATTAAACACATACCCACATGAAGAGTGCCTGCCCCGGAGCAGAGTTTTCTCATTCCCTCTTATGCTTCCAGACAATTGTGTGTGTTGATGCTGAGGTTCTGGGCACACAGTCAGAGTCTCTAGTCTTGTTTTCTCAGCAGGGCAGAGAAAGCTCCCACGGGTTGGGAGATATGCAGTTAGACACCATATAGTTTGTGTGTGCTAAGATAAAAAGACAAAATGTAAGAATATTAAGCTTTTAAATTGAAGATGAATGCAATATTGAGGCCAGTTGCAGAAGCTCTTTGCAGAAGTTCCAACTTAGCAAAGCCCAGTTACAATGTGTTTGTTCAGTGGAGATTTATTCACCACTTAATTTTTATTTATTAATTTATTTCATCAGGTTGCACCACACAAACTTGTTACATCAGTAAACACTAATTATTAACGTAACTGACAAAGCTGACATTAGCTTTGACTTAGCTTTAGCAAATTGGCCAAAACAGCTAAACCAATAAAAAACGTAAATAAAAGCACAGCAGTGACCTAATAATGCTGCTGTCGGTTAACTAGACACATTTTGCTCACCGTCTAAATGAAAAGTAGGTTAAAATTTTGTCTCGTCTTCTAAAATTGTAGTTTTTGAAAGGCGGCTCAGTGAACCGAATGTCAATGCTAATGTTAGCTTGCTGCACATGAAATGGAAGACATATTCACATGTTTCCTCTAAAAGAAAAGGTAGACAGAGACTTCTGATGCTGTGGATATTGGTCATTTGCTTTTTGTTAATTTTTAGCTTTAATTGTAAAATGGGGACAAAATATGACCATGGATATGATCTGAAGGAGTTTTTAAAAACATAATTATTTTAACTTAAAACTAAAAACTGTGATTTTTGGAATTTTATGATGGAAATGTTTAAGACACTTCTTAAATGTTAATGGTGCAGAAAAATTGAAAGTTATTAAGAACTTAGCCTGCACAAACTTTGGGTTGGATTTATGAACAGCAACCTGATCCAGGACCTGCAAGTGTGAAATTGAAACTGCAGCAAAATAGCCAACGCTGTATCCCCTGTGTTGGACGCTTCTGAACATTAGAATGACAAGAGATTAAACAGTAGGCCATATGACGTGAGGTAAAAAGCAAACTTTCTTCATCCTTCATACATAGATATTGAGGCTTGTTGTGTTTATTTGTTTTGTAACCGATTTAAGGAATTCAGAGAAGCGTGCTGCTTTTTGTCTGATTGTAGTCTGATTCAGTTAATACCCGGCAGCGTGGATCTCGGCAGACTGTGAACAATCCAGCCACATCAGAAAACAAAGTGAAAAGCAGGCTATTTGAAAACTTCACAAGCTGTCTGCCTGGTTAACACAGAACAATTGGTAAAATGGCTCTCTCCAGACCTCCAAAGCTTGAAACTGTATCAGTGTGCAGCAGAACAGAGGATAAAATTGTGATGCAGCTGAGTGGAGGTGAGGTGTTGCCTGTAGACCAGTACCAGTCAGAGAACTTACCCATCCTCCAGCAATAAGCCTTCTATTAAATTTAACTAATGTAGCTTGAAGTATTTATTGTATTGTGTCCAGTGGGAGACGATGGGTGAAGTGAAGCTTTAAAATAAGACACATAAATGTGTGCTCTTAGCATTCTTCACTCATATTGAGTATAGTTACACATTTTCTCTGCCTCCACTTAGGGACAGCAAACATGTCTAGAATTACTCCATGGCATTTACACACACACACACACACACGCACACAGCCTAAGGCTCGTTGCTTTCCCTGCAGCCAGTCTCTTTCATTTCATGCACACTGTGGCTTTTATCTCCTTTGTATCTGATACGGGGACATTGTGCCTGGAAGCGCATGCACACACATAAACACAAACAAAGAGGATGACACAAGTGAAGAAAAAACATGATCCCTTCTTTTCAACACTTGATTACAAGGATCAATAAGACCCCTGCAATGGCTGGAATATGCCATTATGTGTGTTGTACAGGTAAACAATTGTTTGGTCTCAGACGCTGGAGCACAATAATTTAATACCCACTTTACCACACCTCATGAACACAGTCATATTTATGCATGTGCTTTCCTCTGCTGCCTGTATAATGTCCATCCTGTCCTGGCTTGAGTTTATGATGGCTTCCCTGTGGCTTCTTTCTGATGGAAGGCATTTTATCATCTTTGCTAGTTTGTTCATTTTATCTTTCTTTCACCCTTGCATTTTTATGCTTTGATGCATCTTTTGTGATTTTTGCATCGCTTTATCGCATATGTTAATTCTGCTGTGTTGTGGCATAAACACATCAGCAGCATTCATTGCATTTGTTTATGTTCACTTTGTGTGTTTATACTTTCTGTCTTATTTCTTCTCTTATTTCACACAGATGTCGGGGGTTTCTTTGAGGCAGGAACGCTGGTCAAGTACAACTTCATGCCCGAAGCAGTTGCAGGAGCCAGCAGGGACACAAAGATCCTGACAAACCAGCTGACGCCACATGAAGTAAATCTAACAAAGGAGGAAGTGGCCTTTAGTTTTAGCACATCCAATGCTCCTGCTATTCTGATGTACGTCAGCTCCCAGACGCAGGACTACCTGGCGGTTGTTTTAAGGCAGAATGGTAAGATGCACACACACACACACACACACAAGATCTGTATGTGGTTACTCACTAATGACAAGTCTGCTTGCAGAAATGCTTGTTAGTGTTGCAAAGTACATTTTTAAAGGCTCCCCTTGTAGCTCAGTTTGTGGAGTTCTAATAATCTCCAAAATATCTTTCTCAGTCAAGTGGCCTCCCACTGAGCAGCTGACAGTCAGAGAAGTGCTTTGATGAAAACTACTCTGAATTTTACACTGCCATCTAGCGTTTCAGCAACCGATGTGCACAAACACCACAAACTACATAACACTTACTTCAAAAGGAAAACTCCATTTTGGCCTTAAGTGTTTGGTTCAGTCAGAGTGGTTTTGGAAGAAAAAAACAATTATAATTAACAAAATGAATAGAGAATATGCTTTTACTGCCACTGGTTGAGAAACAGCTGGAAAATTGATTTTATTTATTTATTTATTATTTATTTGTGGAGAAGTGAAAAAGAGGGGTGTTGGGTACAAATGTGAGGTTTCATCCAAACAGACTGCTGACCTGTTTGTCTTCAGGTTCACTGCAGGTGCGCTATAACCTGGGAGGTCTGAAGGTGCCATTTGCTATAGACGTGGACCAGCGAAACCTGGCCAACGGACAGCCGCATAGCATTAACATGTCCCGTATCGATAGAAGCATCATCATCCAGGTGCAGACCACACACACGCCGCACATCCAACCAATGTCCAGCACCCAATAAACTGTATGTTTCAAAATCCTACTTACAAGCAGCCAAGGAGTGGTGGTTGGAGTGGGATTGCCATCAAGTTTCATGCCCACACAAAACTCACACTCACATACTCAGCCACAAATACACAAGCAAGCGTTAGCTCGATGGCTTGCATTAAGTCGGTGTCCTGCAGTGTGCTGTTCTGTCTTCTGCTGTGATGAAACTGCTTGTCCTCTGCCACTGTTAATCCACCTCCAGTAGACAGCCTAAGTATAGCAAAAGAGAAAATGCATCGATCTGTGTGTGTTTTTATGAGTGCATGCTGTTGTGTGATTGTGGCTGCATATACTTGTGTGAGTGAGTGTGTCTCCAGGGTGGGTTGTGCTCTTCCTAAACAGCCTAATGCAGATCGATACAGCCGAGCCTCAGTCAGTAGCTGTCAAGGGTCCAGAGAATTCAGCTGAACTATTACATACTTTGTTCTGGACTAAAGTTCTAAGATTTGGCTGCAGGCTAAAATTTAAGGAAACCACCTGTAAAACATAGTTATTGAATGGATCCTGGTCAGAATTAAATTGTAGTTGTATTGACAGTTTGCTGAGAAATATGATTGCCTTGTATTGAAGTTTTGAACATATTGATCATGCACACAAACATTTCTGTTCTCCAGAAGTGGTTGCGTGGAGCACTTGTGGAGAGCAAAGACTGTAACATAAATAGTGGACAGACGTGCTGTAATGTCACCCATAGGTTTAAGAGGAGCTGTTTTTTTAAGCTGTAAACGTGTTTGTTTCTGCTATAAAGCTGGACATTTTAACATGGGTCTTATGGGCACCGACTCATTTTGGAGACAGTCTCAAGTGGTCATTCGAGGAACTGCAGTTTTTCCCTATTGGTTTCATTTTTCAGCCCCAGAGGTTGGGAAGCTTGACATTAACCAGAGCTGTTGTCTCACCTTTTCTCTGCAATATTTCTGAACCGTGTGGAGACCATGTGGATAATTTTGTGTGAACTTGCTGTTACTGATGTTCCAGCTCTTTGCTTATTCGTCTTATTCGTGGTATTTTCATGGTCATATCAGTACATAGCTGAAAAAAGTAAAGAAATATGCAAGATAAAGCAGATGGGAAGATAATGTAGATGAAGTAACAAATCTGTTTATTACCACATCATAACAATTATGATGATCAAAAAGTATGAACGCGAAGAATGGAAATACTATATATGAATCACTATATGTTTGCAGGCTATTTAAATCAACACATTTAGAGCATACAGACAGAAAGTAAATGAATAAATATGTAGGACATGCATCTAAACTTTATAATAAAGGTTCACTCCGTTCACTTGCAATAGTCTTAGAAGACGAGATCCTATATAGAAGTTAGTGGTGTACATATAATGTGTAACAGACAGTGAGTATACTGTTTGTTGAGCTTTCTAATTCTGGCTACAGTGGTCAAGATGTCCCCCTCTGCTGAGATAATTGCAGGTCCAAGGTGAAATGAAATGCTGGCCATAATGAATCAGTGCACACTTGCAGACCTATAATCAGTGCATTGCATCTGCACATGGAGCTATGACCCCATCCATACTGGAATCTCATCGCCGACATTCAGGCAGCGCAGCGGAAAAAATCCGACAGCAAAGAAAATTAAACTGAAACATTCAACGGAAATCGTCCTCATTTTCTGAGCAAATCACATCCCACAGCTGCTGATCACCCCAGTGGGAGCAATTGAACACGACACATCTCTTTTTTATTGGCACAGAAAATGATTGGAGCAACCGCACTATTCTTTCTCATCACACGCACACGCATACGTGCATGCACACACACTGTCTTCTTTCACTGGTTGATCACAGCTTAGTTGTGTCTAGATATTGATGTTCATCCCAGTGTTCAGGTTGTGACTGAAATATTAACAATCAAGCACATATCCCGGGTTAACCACCACTCCCCATGCTTAGGCTGTGTCCTTTCAGTGCTTTTGTCTGTACATGATACCTTCAGCGCTTAAATATTGAAGACTGTTTTGAGAATTAAGAGAAACACTGGTGGGCAGAGTGGATTTAAGGAGAAAAAACACTGAAATTAGCAAGGGGGCTGTGAAGGAGGGATGGTGAGAGAAGTTTCTCGATAAGGCATGAAAAGTGGAGCCAGACGGTGTGCTAACGAAGATAACTTTGATGAATAAAACTTTTTCCTCACTGCCTCAGGGCTTGTTTCAAGGTACAAACATGCACTTAATATCCACACGCAAACAGATGGATGTGCATACCAACAGACATGCACACACAAGTGAGATCTTGTTAGGTCAACTCACTGCAAAGGCTTCACACTGCGAAATCAGCATTATTCAGTCTAATTCATCTGTCATCTCCACCTTCCTCCTCCCAAAACTCCTTCTAGCTTCTTATACCCTTTAGAGCTTTTAGTAGCAGTTTATTTACTTCTTGCCAGAAACCATGACTGCAGCTCCATTCACACCAATCAGTTGTGAGGACATGGGGGACATATTTGCTCAAAATGACAGCAGCAAGAGAGACGCTTAGCAAGACCAGGGAGTGAGAAGGTGTTGAATATCTCAACTGAAAGCAGCCATATCTGTGAACAAAGGTTCACATCACTTGTATGTGTTATAAATTTAATTCAGTTTAATTTAATTAAAGAGTTTGGTCTAGACCTGTTCTAATTGGAAAGTGTCATGAGATAACTTTTGTTGTGAATTGGCGCTATATAAACAAACTGAATCGAACTGAAATTGTATGTGAGCCCACCTTTCAGCTCAGTGTCCTGGTTTTCCATCCT
>NC_058510.1:3964861-3986876 GCF_020382885.2 Scatophagus argus
ATTCCATTGTGTTGGGTTGACCTTGCTGTAATCATCAAATTGGACAACTCTTCTTCTATCCTTTTTGCTTAAACCGGACAAACATAAAAGCCTGGATTTTAGTTTTTTTGTTTTCCACCTGTTGTCATAATTAGGTTCTCAGTGTATATTTTGATCTGTTTATGCTCTCTGTTTTCTTTCTTTGCACTTTAACTGAGGCTCAGAAGAAGAGAGGCTGCAATTACTGAAAATGTCCACTAGAGGCTGCCAGAGGACCACACAGGGATATTAGCACAGGACATGATCCCAGCTGCATGCATCCATCGCTGCCTGCATTATACCTCAAACAATAGGATTTGAAAATAAGTGAATTTGTCTCACCATCCCTACCACTATCACTGCCCACATACCACTCACATTTAGACAAGGATACATAATCCTAAAATGACCAGCAGCCAACCACTTGCTTGTAAAATATTAATAGGACTGGTTTAACTTGTTACCACATCAGATGAGTGTAACACAACAGAACATATAAATTCATATGTAAAAATCTATGTTTACAAATTCGTGTTAACGTTGCTCTACATTCAGTATGAATAAATGATTGGTGAGATACTTGCACAGACTCTTTCACCTTTTCGTCAGCAGCTCTGCCTCTTACACAGTCATCCTCACGTTCTTCTTCTTCTTCTTGTTTTATCGGCGGGTTTTGTTTGACTGAATGACTTCTCGTCACTACATGTTACAGCTGGTGATCTACTTGCTGCCACATGAGATCTATGGGAAGACATTCCCATAAGAGTAAAGAGTAAAATAAGGAATAATCACAGGAAACACAGAAGGGTTATATGTGTGTGTTCACAAATAATAAGGTTATGAAATCTGGTCAATGCTATATTAGGATGGAAAGCTGTCTCATTAAAATTGCCTTGATATTTTGTTGAATAGCATTAGACCGTCTGGGATTCCCTCAGTGTTTGAGCAGCTTAGGTAAAAAAAAAAATCCCCAAATTTTACTTAGAGGGGATTTTTCACTTTGAGGCAGCTTTTGAGTTTAGTCTGCCACAGCTCTTTTGACACGTTATTTTTAGGAAACGCTGACAGTGCAGTGCTGAAGCCGGTTAAAATGTGATTCATCAGTTTAGTCCTGAATCATCTGTCTTTACTTCATCAGACTTTACTTACTTTAATTGCCAGCCTCCAATTATTTTAACCTAATTTGGTTTTCAGAAGTAGTAAGATAAGAACTTTATTGATCCCTCAGGAAATTGTTGAAGTAGCTGTTGCTGTGTAGCTTGTAGCTGTAGCTTGTGGCTTGGTCAGTTTTTGTTTTTTTGTTGTTTTTTTTTTTTAGCTTCTTAACAGAAAACTATCTCTTTAGTTGCTTGCTCTGTTGTGCCCTGTTCCCTTCTTCTTCTCTGCTCCTTTCCTTTCCTCTCATCACGTTCGTCCTCTATAGTTCAAGTACCAAGAAAGTCAGTGAGGTTGAAGTAATGGCCGACTTCACTTACCAGCCAGAACTATCGACTGCTGCACAGACCACCAGAACCCCTGAGAATACAACACACTCGCACAAAACACAGCCATCCATCTTTACCCAGTTAACACAGCACAGATGCTTTAAGGACACAGAGGACAAAGTCACCTCACATGACAAAACAACCACAGCTCATGCAGCCATGTGTTCTTCTGCAGCCTTACAGAATACTAAGGGAAAATAAGGAAATTAAATTGGAAAAGAACACAGAAGACGGAAGAATGGCATCAATATTGTGATGGGGAAAACAGAGACGGGGAGGAAACAGAACAAAAGCAGTCATTTGATTTTTGTTACATCTCATCAGGTCTGTTTCACTTCTGTGCCGGCACTGCAGAGACAAGAGAAGCTGTCAGACTGCTATCAGATGCTCTATTTCTGGCAGACAGAGACTCTGTGTTTGGTTCAGCACACACATACGCTCACAGCGATCACAGCGACGTCCCCTCCGTCTCCCCACAGCCTGCTGATGCTGGGGTGGGATACGTTTGTTAGAACAGAGATGGTAGAAGTAAGGTAAGACACACATTAAAGAACAGATTATCACCATTAAGATTCAGTCGTGATGTGGGGTTTTCTATTAGCAAAATATTTAAATGATGGCTTAGGGGTGCTATTGATTAGGGTCGCAAAATCGAATAGTCTTTAATTTGTCCTTTCATTAACTGATCCTGATTTGCCTGTCGGACGCTAAAGGTGTCCAACCTATGGCTCACACTTTTCTCCGACCACGCTTGTGTGTCTTCCTTGAGCTATCATTTCCGACTCTTCGGATTAATCGCCTGATTAATCAATAATAAAAGTCCTTGTTAGCTGCAGCCCTGGCACTGCTATTGCATTAGTGTCACACTGCTTGAACCAGCAGGAAAAGCCAAATCTGGCATAGCCTCCCCTTTAAACTTTTCTCCATTAGTTTTATTCTTGTATATAAAAATCGGCATCCGATTATGATGCTGGGGTCAGCACGGCGTCGCTCTGATGTTTGAGAGCAAAACTGAACTCAGATTCAGGGTCATGGAATCTAATGTTTTTGCTGCTGAGAATAATTGTGCCTAAGTGGTATTGATCATATGGGGATGATGATTCAACACATGCTACAGTGTGTGTTACTGTAGCCTGATGCAGCATACAGTGTGTAAAGGTCACTCTGTACTACATCAGGGCTTAACAGCAGCATATTTATGCATAAGATAAGATGAACTTTATTGATCCCGCAGTGGAAAAATTCACTTGTCGTGGCAACTCACAAGAACAGAAAAAGAGTGCAAAAAACAAAAAGTGTGTAAAAACAGTTACAAAAAATATAGAGGTAATAAATTAACAATTTACAAGTACAGTAAACACAGTAAAATATACAGCTATGTACAAGTCCTCATAAGGGAGGAAAAGAGGACCAGACTGTTGAGTTGTACAGTCTAACAGCAGTGGGAATGAAGGACCTGCTGTAGCTCCTTCCTACACTGAGGGTGTAGCAGTCTGCTGCTGAAGGAGCTGCTCAGAGCCTCCACTGTCTGATGCAGAGGGTGAGAGGTGTTGTCCATGATGGATGTCAGCTTGGCTAACATCCTCCTCTCACCCACCTCCTCCATGGAGTCCAGTGGCAGGACAGAGCTGGCCCTCCTGACCAGCTTATTTAGTCTCTTCCTGTCCCGGTCCGTGCTGCCCGGTCCCCAACAGACCACAGCATAGCGAATAGCAGAGTCCTAAAGAGTCCGTAGCAGGGGCCTGCACACTCCAAAGGACCTCAGTCTCCTCAGAAGGTGGAGGCGACTTTGGCCCTTCTTGTACAGGGCATCGGTGTCATGTGACCTGTCCAGTTTATGGTTGAGGTGGACACCCACCTGTGTGTGTTCGCGTGCCTTTCCCTCCATCATGCATTTTATGAGTGTGTTTCTGTCCTCCCCAGATCTCTGGGATGAGTCATACATTAGCCAGAGCAGCAAGTGTGTGTGTGTGTGTGTGTGTGTGTGTGTGTGTGCGTGTGTGCGCGCGCCAGTGGACTGCGGTGTGTCTATCTCAGGGAATAGATTCAGAGCCAAAGGCAGAGAGAGAAATAGTGACACTGTGAAAGTGCTATTAGAGACAGATGATTGTAGCCCTGAGGAAGCTTGTAAAGGACACGTACATCAGTACCACTCTGAAATTCTGATTCCTCTTATCTCTTTTTTTTTATTCCCCTGGCCTCTCTTGCTCTCTTCTCTCTGTCCACACAAATTTAACACGTCGCTCCCTGTGGGTGCTGTCAATTATTTCACACAGGCTTTAAGTCAGGCTGCCATTTCAAGGTGTAATGGTTTAATTCTGAGACTTCGAGGCATGATGGCTGCTAGTTATTTGCATTCAGAAGCCGTTTCTCAGGTTTGTGCTTTTGTTTTGAAACCTTCTTTCACTTCAAACACACACTGACCCTCAAGATGGAGCAGGGAGCCATTCTCAGCAGGACACGGCATGAATCCACTGCTTTTGTAAAGAGAGAAATAAAGAAAACGTTTGTCTGCCATTTATAGAGCTCACTTACTTAAAAAGTCTGAATACAAATTTGGATATTTTTTGCATACAAATGTGGATTCAGAATCCATCTGAATGTGCACCATGGGTCCTGAATACACATTTGCAGATTACTCTACGCATTCATAAATCTGAGTATACATTTAGAGATTCTTTTACGAATTTACAAATCTGATTACAGTAGTAGTACAGTCAATATGGTAGAGTAGTCTGAGTGTCATTACTGCTGACTGTTTTTCCAAAATGTGGATGAAAACACGAAGTTCACTCCTTCCTTCCAGGCAGCTGCTGGTTCGATATCTTTTGTGTTGTGACCTTCGGACAGACGTCCTCACTCTGATTAAAGAGATGACGAACCCTGATGTTGGATGAGGCTGATAGCACAGAGTCATTTACTCTCTTATCTCTCCAGATGACTACTGTCTCTATGCTAATTCTCTAATCTCTGTGATCGCAGTGTGCCTTTAAATCGAGGTGGACTTACCTGTACGTGGCTACTGCTTTCTGTGTGTGTGTGTGTGTGTGTGTGTGTGGTGTGGGTGAAGATGACATCATCCCATGCTCTCAGGCTATAACCACTGGTTGTACTTTATACTGGTGAGTCCTGATCCATGGCAGTGGGGGTCCGGGTTCCAGGTTTTCTCCAGCTGCTGGGTGGTGGTGGAGGTGGGACTGGAACTGCACTGCAGCGAGGGGGGGGTGGCATAGAGGGAGGTAGTGTCAGAAAGAAAGAGAGAGAGAGAGATGCTTACCAATGTGTTACGGTGTTAAGAGATCCACATAGCAGAGAGGAAGAACGAGGGGAAAGAAGAGGAGAGGGAGCTAATTTGCCTCACAAACTGTACAGAGACACTTCAGATAGGTAACTACAGATGGATGCATGTGTGCACGTAAACCTGTGTGTCTTCATTTGTGTGTGATCTTGCACATGCATGAGTGTGCCAGAGTCTGAGTGACTCATTGTCAGCCTCTGTTATTCTAAATTTAAATTCCATTTTCTCCTGCATGTGATTTCCTCATAGACTGGAATTAAGCCAAATTTGTGATGCTTGTGAGCTTAAAATGCAGTCCACCCCCTGAATTAATCGGATTGCAGGCAAGTTGCACAGAACCCTGACGTGTGTGTGAGTCAGGGGGGAAGATGAGCCGTCGCAGAGTGTGTGATGTTAATTATTTTGCATGCTTGTTTGTTCCTGCATGTCTGTTATGTCTGTGTTTCTTGGCTCGGTGTCTGTGCTGCCCGACATCCTGGTTAAGGAGGAAGCTAGACGTGGCACTGATGAATACACCTGTGTGTGTTCAGTATGACAGGGTGTTACAACCACAGGTGTGTTTTCCCTGTCTAAAACACACAGTCATTAATCGACCGTCGACGGTTCTCATCTCCATCCTCCTCCCTCGCTGTATGTCTGTTCGCTGCAGTTCAGTTTGCTGCTTCTCCATGTTGTGTTCATGACATTCACAGCAAAGGTTTAGAGAAGGTCACCACACTTACAGCCAAAAGTGCACAAGGACCGAACTTCAAAGAAGAGGATAAGTTGTGGTTAATTTGTAGTGTTTTTGGCCTTATTATCAAACTGTCCATTGGACGTAAGCATAGAAGATATTTATACTGAGAAAAGGCACAAATATCAATATTGTTTAAATAAACATCAGTATTGCTTAACATTTAAAGGATGTTTTTTAAAGGATGTTTTTAACAAATGTACAAAATATAAACAAATTGATTAGAAAAGGAAGAGTATTGATGTCTTTTTTTATCAGTTTGTCACTATTTCTCACTAATCCAATTTTTTTAATGTGTTTAACTCTTTTACACATTAATTTCTATAACATTCTCTCATTCTTTACTCTTTATCTGCTTTCCTCTGTCTGTCTGCCTATCTGTCTGTCTGCCTGTCTGTCTGTGCCACTTCAGCCCTGACTGCTGAGTGTGTGTTCGTGTGTGCATTTTTACATGTTACATGTCTGTTTCTGTATTACAAAGAGTGTGGTGAACGAATTTACATTAATGGTCTTTTGATGTGCATCAAATACACCATACTTTCATTAACACCCCCACCCATCCACCACCCTCACTACCACCCTCCCTCTACTCTCTCACCCCCGCATCAACTTCCATTTGTTGCCATGGCAACTGTGTTTGATCTCCTCTACCCTGCCCCTCCATTTGAGCACTCGTCTTGTCACCCCAATTCTTTCTCACTCTACTTTTTTTCAGCCACGCACACACACACACACTCACACACACACACAGACTCTATTCTGTCTTTTGTCCTCCCTCCCTCATGTCTCTCACCTTTCCCCTCACCACCACCCCCTTTCAGAGATGCAGCCACACCCTCCGTCTCTGCTAGTTCTGCAGTTCGTGCCTTCCCTTCTTTTTTTCCTCCCCTTCGTGCACACACACACACACACATACATACCTCACCCCACCTCACCCCAAAACACAACAACCGATTCTCCATCCTCCAGCCCTCTCACCTTTTGAATAATTCATGTGATGTCAGTGGTCACGCTGGTGAAACACCATCACAAGGTGCAGACCTCTGATCAACATGCTGACCTTGTCGCAGTTGTGACAGTGGGTGTGTTTGAGTGTATTTTACACAGTTAGATGTGGGAGGAGTCACATGGGGTATGTGATATACGACACGACTGTAGGAACTAGTTGTAATCATATGTGATGGTACATCTCATTAAAGCAAAGTGGATTAGCACTTTTCTAAACATGATTAGTGTGTGGAGGGCTGCTGGTTTGCTTGCGTATGTGCGAATGTTTTACCGATCCGTCTGGAAAGCCCCGTCAGAAACCTCCAGCAGAGATGAGGATTACAAGCCTTAAGATCAGTGAGTGTGTGGCGACTGGCTCTGAGAAGCTGATATTACTTTGTTAATGTTCATGTTTTATTGATGCTTGTGGTGGGCAAACATCTGTAACTCTGTTTGCAAGAGTCCACCATCAAAGTGGTTATAAATTTTATTGAGACTGCGTTAGAGAAGTGTTGATGCAACTATCTGGTCATTTTGAAAGCCCATGTTTGTTCTTTGGTTATAGTTGATTGCATTATGTTCAAAACTATCCTCATTATTTTCTTTTTGTATGCACATCAGATGAGATTTCAGAGATACGAGATGAATGAACACCTGTGAGGACAATCACGATTTCACAAGTCTTTGCAAAGCTAATGTATTGGATTACATTAGATAGTGGGGTCCTCTTGTGTACTTGTGTCTACCTCTTGTTTCTCTAAAGAGACGTGATGCCATTAAAACCACTGAGCTTCGGTTCTTATGAAATGTGTGGTGTTCATTTGAAGCATCGTGTTATTTTAACTGGAAACTCGCTGCCTTCTAAGGAGCACTCCCTCGTAGAATCACTTGCCCCAAAAAAATCAGATGCAACGGAGGCTTGTGGGCTATTTACTCCTCACCAGCATTGTATGCAAAGCAGCCACTTCTGCTCCCTACACAGAGCCTATTAGTATTCACAAACAGGCCTCTGCAGTGATCAACACATGCTCAGGCATACAGGAGAGACACGACTTGTATTCATATTCATATTCTGTGCTCACAGGACTGTTGTTATCAGTATTCTGCTCACTGTCCTTGATGTAAACCCTGTGAGACACTTCTTTCCCCACCACGTCTGCCTGTGTCTGCCTCTCCACCTATCCTGCACACCCCCACGCAAATGCAAATTCAAACACACTCTCTCATCCACGCCATTTTCAATGTGTGAAGTGACTGATAGCAGATTGTCCAGTGTAGCAGACTGGTGATGCTGAGCCACAGATCAGTTTGAGCAAAGACACATCCAAACAGTTTAAGGACCTCAGCCTGTGGTGCATGAAAACGAACCAGCAGAGCCTGTTTCCAACACACACACTCACATACAGCATACACACACACACACACACACAGTGCAAGTGTCTGAGGGAGGTCTGGTCGGTTTGAATACGTAGAAGACTCATATAGCACTGAGCTCTATTCCTGGAAGCACAATCAATAGTGTTCAAGCACACACACACACACACACACGCACACACTTGTATTGGACCCATCAAAATGGAATAAAGAGAGAAAATTACATTATAAGCCATGTCCAGATGCTCAGAACCCCATCATCTAAGATAACATGATTCATTAAATAAACACACACACGCACACACACACACAGGCACACACATACACATAGCAGCAGTCCAGTTAGTCATCCCTTGTTCATATTTTGCTGCAGGATCGGCCAAACGGCAGTTCTTTCTGGGTGTGGCGCAGTCGTGCAGCAGAGCAGCCATGCATGTAAAGCTTAAAATCGAGCTCCATCTGCACAAACACATACACACAGCCAGAGTTTGTGTGAAGGTGTAAGATATTTCCCACAAAGTGTTCAAGACAGCTGAAGGCCATTTTGAAATCAGTCCAGGTTTGTGCTGGAGTGGAGCACGTCTGAGGATGTTTTTATGTCTTTAGTAAACTATAGATGCTGGAAGGATTTTCTTTTATCACCGTTTTTGCTGTCTGCAGTTTCTGCTCTGTTATCTCACATCAATGATCAGAATCAGAAATTCTGATTCTGATCATTGATGTGACCATGCTTATGAGCTTATACTAGAACAGCAATGTTTCTGCTCACTGAAGGTGAGTGAATTTAATGCTGTTGGTGCTGCAGTTTATAATGAATGCTCAGGAGCCAAATCACCTCTGAAAGAACAATCAGCCCTTCAGTCAGTACTTTTCAGCTCCAAACAACCATCAGTAAAAATCAATAGTTGCCAAGATTGGAAAATATGCTGTGTGTAACCTACAAACAGCCTGTAAGCTACAAGAGTCCTCCATTCAGTCAAACACAGGAGGCAAATCTTCAACCCAAATGTGTTTTTGAAGAGAGGGACGTGTAGGTAGTTTGGTGTTAGAAATAGGTTACATCCTGTAGTAATAACTGATGAAGACTCAGGAGCACCAGTCTGGCTTTGCGCATGGCAGCCTGGGGTGCAATCATTACCAGGATGTTTGGACAGGGTGGACAGCAGAAAACAAACTAGAAACCCTGTGCAGACTTTTGTAACCTTGTGTTCACACACACAATGACACGAGAGAGACTTTTCATAAGATCGTGACCACATGTTGAAAGAGCGGCATGAACGAGATGTTTTAATTCTGTCAAATATGAAACGGATATCTTGTCTCCGCGTTATGCTTCCATATTCTGAGCCTGTGAGGCATCCTGTGAGGAGGAGAATGAATTAGGAGAGAGCCGTGATAGCGGAGGGTTGTTAATTCATTATTCATCCTCTAATTTGACGTTAGAGGTCAATGTCAGTGTATGTTCCTCCTCCACTCTCTCCCTCCTCATCTCTCGGCTCTCTATTCCTTCATCATTTGTCTCGACTCACATTCTCACTGGTTGTTCTGGACTTGCATTTGGTTTTGTTGTGTCTGTGCATCAGCAAAATTTGTGCCTGCTCAAGTTGGAGTGTAAGCTCAGTTCAGTGTACATGGGCTTTGGGCATTCAGAAAAAAATGTTGATCTTCTTTTGTGTGTGTTCTGGATAATCAGTGCTGATGCTTTGTCTTTAAAAACTGCTGTGCTCTGTGCTTCAGATCCCTGTCTCTCTCTCTGTCTCCCCACTTTCCCTCAAAAGCAAATTAATTGCATGGTAACAATAACAAGATCCATCCAAACTCTCCGCTGATCCCAGCTTCTCTCCAACTCTGTATCTGTGCAGAAACTGGGCACGTCGACCCGGTCCTCATCGAGCGTTACAACACCCCAGGCTTCGTCGGGTGTCTGTCGCGGGTTCAGTTCAACGGAGTGGCCCCCCTCAAGTCCGCACTGAGAACCGCTGCACAGGCCCAGGCCACACCCACAGCCGCACAGCCAGACAGACAGCCTGCAGCCACCTCGCCGGTTTCTTATCAGGGCAAACTGGTGGAGTCCAACTGTGGGGCATCACCTCTCACCATCCCACCAATGTCTGCCGCGACAGATCCCTGGCATCTGGACAACACAGGTGAGGAGTGCTGAGAGGGAATTCAGTGATGCGCATGAACATGTGCATATACAATCTCAGTACTTGATCCCTTCCATACGCGAACTCCTCCTCTCTCTTAGACATGTACACTTTCATGTTCACACACACACACAAGCCTCACTACTCTCGTGTCTGATGTTGCATTCCACACCAGTGTGTACTATTTTTGGATGTGGATGTAGCAGGTTTCCTCTGGGTCGGTGCCAACAGTTCCTTTGGGAACGTTGAGCTATCGGAGATCAGTCAGCTCCACTAACCTGGACTCCGTGTCCAAACTCACAGTCGGCCTTCCACAGAAACAGTTAGTATTTGTTCTGCTTTACATTTTCTATCGTAAGATTCCTACAGCCTTCATTTAGACTCTGATTAATTTTGTTGTTTGTTGGTCTTTTTATTGATTTTATTGTTTATTTTTGTTTCACTTCCCACCTTCCTAACTTCCTGTTTTTCCATGTAAAGTCTTTGCTTGATTGGTTCTGTCCTCTCCACTTTCAGTCCTCATTTCCCCACATTTAAGCTAAGATGATCTCTTGATATTTTATACCAACACATCAGAAGCAGCCAAGAGTCTGACTGCTGTCCTGTCCCGCTTCTCATTTTCTCCCACTTTTCCCTCCCCAGCCTCTTCTGCTCCTTCTTACTCTTGCTCTTTACTTCTCTGGAGAACTACGCAGTCAGCAGCAGAAATAGCTGACAGCTCATTCCAGGCTGTGGGAGTGTGTCTGCATATATGCAGGTTGTTGCGTGTTGTAAGGTTTAATGATACATGTCTGTCCATGCTTTCACACTTGTTTGTGTGTGTGTAAGTGTATGTACAGACAAAATGATCAGACTGAAAATGAAAACTGTTATGCTTCTTTCTTTTCGCCCATCACCTCCTCCTGTCATTTCTCTCCAGTTCATTTGCCCTTCTTTTCTATTCATTCAGGCAGAATCAGAGCAATTAGATGATTGCTGCGGACAGAGAGTTATAGTAGACCGCCAGGGGCAGCAGCTGTTATTAACCTCTTAACCTGTCATGGATCTTTAATGAATTACTTGAACAGCAATACATTAAATAACCTCCACTAGTCATCCACTAAGGTTCTTAGCACTGCTGTATTCACCCTGTTGACTGTCTGATGTACTGTATGTGTGCAGTGAAGCTGGGGCCAATCTAGATGTAACCAAATACTGTGTCGGTCCTGTTCTGTTTTCGCTGTTGAAAAGCAAGGCTTTGTAGTTATAATTTGTAGTTTAATTCAATGTGACTTTTAACTGCAGGAAACAAAAGATCAAGGACTCTGTTTCTGCTGGGAGCAGAACTGTGATGCGTTGGGAGGTTTTTGTATCCTTGAAATGCACTTTGCCCATCAGTTTAATATTTTCATGTGCACAAATGGTTACAGTGTAGCTATTTAAGGTAGTTGTATTACTACAATGAATATAAAACATCAGAGATCTTTTAGTCAATCTTTTAGTCTATTTGGTAACACGAGTTGCTTATTAGCGTGCATTTTGGTAGCATTCTAGCTGTTCCCTAATCTAAACTGTTATTGTCCACTTATGTGAGTCTGTATGGGTTGAACGATTCTTTTCTTCTTGCTGTACTCAGATGCAGAGTTCCCCTTCAATGAAGAGAGAGTGATTCCTGATGGAGTCAACAGAGACTCAGCCATCATTGGAGGTAAAAAAAATATCTTTGACAGATTTGCATTTGAGGTTTGTATTACATTCTCAAAAGTATTATAAATGACAATGAAATCAGCCCAGAGCTCTGCGAAGTGTTGTGTTGAAAAGTCATGAAAGATTCACGTGGTTCTAAGCTGCCATGGAAAGAACAATGAGATGTTGGGCTTCATGGTGGTTTCGGTGGTTTGAGGCTTTCGTCACATGTCATTGATCCTTCTCTCTAATGGACTGTTTTGACCAACCAGCCATCTGAAACTCTAAAACGTATATATCAAAGAAAAGCAACAAAGTAAGCAAAATCTCACGTTTGAGAAACTTGAAGCATCAAGTTTGCCATCTTTGGTGAAAAATGATTCCATTATGTCCGCATCCTCCGCAGGTATCATTGCAGTCGTGATCTTCACCATCTTATGTACTCTGGTGTTCCTGATCCGCTACATGTTCCGTCACAAAGGCACCTACCACACCAACGAGGCCAAAGGCAGCGGGGAGTCCGCCGGGGAGTCGGCGGACACGGCCATCATTGGCACCGACAACCCAGAAACCATCGACGAATCAAAGAAGGAGTGGTTCATCTAACAGCCAACGACGGGACTTGGACAGAGGAAGTGATTCGTCAGACCACTGGTTGCCACAGAGATGAAGGAGGTTTAAGTCAGTGACCCATCACAGGAGAGATGAAGGAATTCAATAGGACAACAATCTCCCACAGAGGGCGGGGATGCGGGAAAGACGTGTACAGAAATCCTTTTTGTTTGTTTGTTTTGAGGTTTTTTTTATATATCCAGAATATTAGAAAGAGAGGAGGGACAGATAGCAGCAGAGCACAGCTGTAAGAGACTGTACATGTATATACTAACCGGCTTGTCCTTCTTTGTATTGTGCTTGGGAGTTTTCAGGAGTCCTTTGAATACTGTATATGACAAATAATTATACTTACTGGGTCGTGTGATAGCACAGATTTATTGCCAGTCTCTGTTGCATTTTGATTTTATTTTTTAACAAAAATCTCATATCAAAAATGGTCAAATCAACATGCCAAACCTGTTTTTGTTTTTTTTTTCTTAATTTATCAGGCTGCGGTTACACCAGTCTGTCAGTGACATGCCGCCCACAGTACATTGTGGTAATGTAGAGTTGAATATGGATGCCACAAGTCACTTTGTAAATACAGTATTTTGTGTTTTGGGTTTTGTTTTGTTTTTTTTGTCAGAAGATTTATTCAGAGTCCAGTACATACAGTAAATACTAATGAGAAATTTCAGATCTATATTAAAATAATATCGTGCATCTGTCCATTACATTATATATGTATCAGATATAGAGTTTTATGTTTAAATCATATGACATTCGATTGTATGGGATGTTCCTTTCTGAGGAAGGGCAGAGAGGGGTTTCTCAGAGCATGATGGGAAATCATGACACTCCACAGTTGGTTTAGCTCAGCAGCTCTCTTTTCATTTGGAATTGGTGGAACTGGGAGCCTGTACTCATTCAGACTTGTCAGTTTGTTTTCTTTGCCAAACACTTGAGTCTTACGTCATTTACAGATCAGCTCTGATGATTTGCGTTAAATGTTTGACTTTGAGTTGAAGAAATTTCTTATCTTATCTTATCATCTTAGACTGACGCTGTGGGTTTAAAGTGCGTGCATGCACCTGTTCGACTATGTGTGGGTCAGATGGATATGATACGTTACACTGGACAGAACGAGTGCCAGAAAATTAAGGCAGTCAAACGAGCTCAAACAACTTGCCTGACACTTAATAGGTTGTATTGATGCGCTGAAAGTCATGCATTACGTGGACAAAGCAGCCCTGAAAAAAACAACACTGATTAATATTTGTTATATTTGTTCAAGACCTGGGAGAGGTTAAGATGATAATTGGCTGACTAATCTGTTGTGCCTTCAAGGTGTTGAGCCATGTCGCCTTGCCCCAGACTACTTAACATAAACTGACCACAGAAACTTGACTGCTGCTTGAATTCTCATCAGTTTCAAGTTCAAGTTTCAGAAGTTTTTGCATCTGCTGAATTGAGTGGTGCTGTGTTCAATTACCCAGCTGAATTCATAATGCTAGCGTTTTTTTAAAAAATCCAGCAAATTTCTCTCAAACCCTAAAAGAGTCTGACTTTTTGCAGCGTAGCTGTGTGGGTCCTGGTGCAGCCAGAGCAGCCACACTGATATACAGGAGAGCTGCATGCAACACAGTACACACCTAAGCTCTGTGATGCACATGCACCCACAAACATGCATGTCTGATAGAGCATGAGTCAAGGTTGTTCGTGCAGCTAATAAGAGCAACACGTTCAGGATGAGGAGGCTGCTGCTTTGTCAACATTGAATTCACTCTAACAGTGCCACTATTGTCCAACATGCATTCAGAAGCTGTGCAATGTATATTTCTAACCGTGTTGTTTTTCCCCATCACTGGCGGATATGTTTACCTTACCGTAGCATTTACAGGACAGTGTGTTCCAGTTGAAACCAGCTGCCAACTTTGTTATTTCGTTGTGAATTTGCTTTTTCTGTGTGCGTCTGTCTGGAGAAACTGTTGCCATGTCATCCCGTCACATGACTGGTTTTTGTACATCATCGTCGCCTCATGGTTGAGTGCTGACGGTAGATCACAGCATCAGAAACATTCGGACAGCTGGTGAACTCAGCCTGCCTTCTACTGCGGCCTCAAAGGAGACTTTCTCTGTCCACACCTCACATCCATGACGGCAAACGAGTGACTGTATCCTTTTTTTTTATATAGTTATATTACTCAGACTATTACACATAAACACGCATACACATCCTTGATATGTGGTTTAAACTTGATGACGATGGTAATGGATTATCAGCTCCGACGGGCAACAACATAACCCACGTGTTTTTCTTTCGGTTCTATTGAGTTCAATAAAGAGTGTTTGATCTTTCATGTCAGGCTTTTTCTGTGCATCGCTTTCATGTTGACATCTTCAAACACACAGCATTGAGAGGCACTTCTCACACAAGGACTAGAAGACAATCATGGGACATCTGGGGCCTCATAATAACCGTGAAATCAGGCCTTTGAATCCGACTCATGAGCTACAGCTAAATGCCACAGCCCTTAATTAAGTGAGAACTTCATGAATGTGAAGATAATTAAGACCTGCAGAGATGCAGTAAATAATTCATTTTGAAGAATGAGACTAAAATATGTCCTATAGCTGCAAACCTTTTTGTGGTGAAAGAAGGATGATTGCTCAGTCACAGAGTCAGAGATTCTCTGAGTCATTTTTTAAAGTAATTTTAGTTAATCTGTTACCAGGTTCTGTTTGTCGAGGGTAGGCCTGTTTATCTATGCTGCAGCTCTTGCTGTTAAAAGCTTATTGGAAGCAGCTCATTCTTTATAATTAAACTGACTTCTTATTTTGCATTTTCAGGCTTTAAACTTTGTCCTTTAATGTTATTTCCAATTGCATATGAGCATCATTTCTGAGTATTAGAGAGAGTCTGTTTCAGACAGGTGATAGGCTGCCCCCATGTGGCTAGATGGTGCAGCTTCTTTCAAAAATACCGTATGCAGTGCCATCTAAGGCTGCACAAAAGCATCAGAAACTACCCATGAGGAACAGTGAAAATGCATAAAATATATCAATAATGGTTTTCAAAACCATCCATAATAACCTTAATGCCCCTGACCTTCGCGCTGCTAACCTCCGACGGATATGGAGAGACTGAGACTTCTTTCTGCCTCCACAACTACGGATATTTTACATTTCATACTTGTAGTCTTCAGGCCCAGCTGACTTGACTTTGTGAAGCTCACTCAGGAGCCACAAAAAACTTTCTTCATATATAGAGGAAAAGTTAAATAGTTGGGCAGGCTCCTTTCCTTAGTTGAACCAAGACGTTTCAGACCCCTGTAATGGCTCTTGATCCTCTATAGCAGTACTAAAGCAAATGAGTAATCTATTTGTATGTAAAAAAAAAAATATATATATAAACATGTTGTTTAATTATCAAATCCTTATTTACCCCTGTGTGTTTTCCATCTTAATATATGCAAAATTGTAGGCCTTTGCACTGTTATAATGTATTTCTGTGAATCCAGTTTTGTGCCCGTCAATCATCCAGTAGGGGGCAGTGTGTGACGATATGTGCAGTATTGATCTGCCCTGCAGACTTCTATCAAAAATGAATGAATATGAACAATAAAACGTTTATTCATTATTTTTATTGGCTTATTTCAACAAAACATTCAACGTTACAAAAGAAAATCAGCAGTTACAAAGACAAAAAGTACACAGACAGCTTTCACAGTCACATATCCCTTCCTTTTCTCTCAATGTATCAACCCATTGTTGTCCCACTCTAATGCCACAGTTAATGTGTGACTTGGACAGGATGAGGTCTGAATTAGAATTAGGATCGGTCTTTGGTACGCAGCGGGGACTGGAGTAATAAAGCTTGGGTTTCATTGTCTCAGGTGCAGCTTTGTGATGCAGGAAACATCACAGCAAGGAGGACAAAACAGGATTTATCTGAGATGAAAGCCTGGGACTTCAGAGAGCAAGAGATGAAGGACAGCAGGGACTCCTCAGACCTCGGGACACTCGGCTGTAACAACACACATGGAGACGCCTGTGAGAAAAGCTCTGTAGTGTTGTCAGAAATGCATTAACGTTAAAGTGTTAATGACTTACCATTCGCAGGCAAGATGACAATGTTGTCAGGGAGGACACCAGTCTCCTGGGAGAACTGTGTGAACTTCTGCTGCAACTCGACGCTGATCTCAGGCCTGCGACCTGCAAACACACAGTGCTTTAACCTTCACCAAATCCTGAACCCATCAGAGACATGCAGAAAAGCAGCACTGCCTGCTGTGGTACCACTGATCCCAGACTTACTGTAAAGCTTGTTGAGGACCTCAGACACTCCATTCTTGGTCTTGATTGTGTGGACCACAGCGTAGTCATCATACACTACATCAACGATGCGCATGTCGTTGTCATTGTTCCAAACTGAGGAAAGCAGAAGCAGTCAGGTCAGGATGATGAATCTTTTGTGTTTGCATCTGTCTTGTTAATGTTTGGGCTACTCTACTCACTGTGGCTGTGGAAGGTGAAGCGTCCAGGGGTTTCTGTTTTCTTAGCCAGGTGAGTCATTCTCCAGCAGGTACCATCTTCACTACAAAGAGAGAAAGGGAGAGCCAGGTCAGTGTATTTACGATGAACTTTATAAGATGAACTTTATTGATCCCGCAGTGGGGAAATTCACTTGTTGTGGCAGCTCACAAGGACAGAAGAGGAGTGAAAAAAGCAAAGAGTGTGCAAAAACAGTTACAAAAGAATGTAGAGGTAAAATAAATTAACAATTTACAAGGTAAATTAACTATTTTGTTCTACAGGAGAATCATCAGGATGTTTGATTGTTTGACAGTATGATTACTTATCAATCACTCACTTCAGGGTGGCATAAGAAAGATCCAGGTCTCCTCCATCAGTTGGCACAAAAATGGCAGTGCCCACCTTCATCCCTGCCTTGTGGCTGACAAACCACTGGGCGTTAGTGGCCATGCCAACCATGTACCACTTGCCTGACATCTAAAAGACGGACAGAAGGAGGGACGTAAAGGTGAGAGGGTATCTAAAACTGCAGTACGTGTATGACACCATTCCTGTCTCTCATCTTCTAAGTTTGTTCCATGAAGTGATTGCACTAACATGTCCACCAACCACAGATACTGATATATCTCTTTTAATCTTCCTTTAATTTCCTGTTGATTTTTGGGAGTATCAGCAAATAAAATGTCTTGCAGTAGTAACACTTTCTGCCTTTCTCTTACCTTCTCCGAGTCGAAATCTGTTACAGGCGTGACATCTACGCAGGCAGCCAGCGTGCACGTCAGGGCCACCAGCATCTTCAGCAGTGTGTTCTTCATGGCTTCTTTGTCTTCTGGGCTTCTCCAGCAGTGCGTGAAGTATCAGGACGAAGTAAAGAGGGAAAGGCAAGTGGAGGCTCCTTATATCCTGGAGAGTCCTGTTCCCCATCCCCTCCTCCCCTCCGTCTGTCTCCTCCTTCCTCCCTCCTACTGCTAGCTTCTGCCTCACATAAACTCTTTGGCTTTCACCCACTGACATGCAAATCACTGCCGTTATACAACTGGCACGCGTGGATGGAGGAGGGGGACGTGAGGAGGGAAGAAAGGGGAGAGCGGGAACAAAATAAGGTTCTTTAAACACCTCTCCCCCTTCCCCTTCTCTGACACAAATGGTCTTGCATGCCTGGAATATCAAAACAGCTGTTTGGCAAGAGTGCAAATTATTTCACCACATGGCACATTAAAGCTTGAAAAACACAGGATATTAACAATGAGAAGTAAGAGACTTGAAGGTATTTTTTCTGAGCTTTGGCCTCTTTGAGGATGCTGAAATCAACTCTATGAGCAAATAAAACCCACTCAAAATTTTTCAAGTGAGGTTCAATAATTAGAACTTTCTGGATATAATAAGTGAATTGCAGTAATTATCCATTCTCTTGCAGCAAATTGCATTACCAGAAGTGTTCAAGAAGTGATATTTAAGAGTTTCATGGTGAAAAACACAATGACTCGATTGTTCCTCACAGTTTGCAGCTTATGTTAATAGTTTCATAAAACTCCTGAAACATTAGGAATCTTACAGAGATATATTCCACTCTTCTCACTTTAGTAACAACACAGAGAGAAGTGTTGGATAAACGGCATCATCTTGTTTGACATGACATGTTGCATTAATCTTCTGTTTAGCCGGTAAACAGCTGAAAACAACCACTGTGTTGAAGGATTTGTCTCATTTACATTGAGCCATATGCAATGTGCTGATTGGCTGTGAATTCTTTATTTACGAAAATGTATTGACGGATTCCTCAGAGGTCCCTTTGTTAAGAGACAAGACAGGCACCGGCTTGCAATCAGCTGGTTATGTAACACACACACACACAGAGAGGTGCTGGGTGGAGCTGGGGGGCAGTGTTTAAAAGCACATTTGGTAACATAGTTTTGTAACCAAACTCTCTCAACCCTTTCTGGGCTCCACATCTGGGCTCCATTAACTCCCACCCCTCTTTTGTGTTGTCATACACACACACACGCACCAAAAGCATGCATGCATGCAAGCACACACTCTCAATGTTATATCTGTTGCCTCATGGCAGATAAACTGTGATAAACTTTTTTCAAAAACTGAAAACATCTGACAATTTGATTGTGCTCCATGATCTTTTATTCACACATAACTGGTAACATTTAAAGTTTTATCATTTTAAAACCTTGGTGCAGTCTTTCAGATTCAGATATTTGCGTGTTTAATTGCATGAGAACTGCTGAACGCTGGATCTCTCTGCTGCTTGACGCTGCCTCTTCAGCATGTTGGGACACAGTCTGAATAACAAAGAATGATAAGTTAAATCACATGGAAGGTGTGCTGCCTTCTTAATCAGACTGGAGAGATTGGATAACATGTTGTTGACAGGTTTAAATAACTGATTGTTACACAAGTTAAAGGAACACATGCACAGCCTGCAGGAGCAAACGTGAAAACAGTTTCGGAGGGTGAGCAGGTCATGCTCCAGTCTCTCTCTTTCCTCACTCTAAATCATTTTCTTAAAAACTGACTTTAAAGGCAGATGTAAAACATGTTTAACTTAAAGATAATCTAATAGGAAACTGTGACTTCTTCAAAGTATTCCTTTCTTCATGTAATCTTGGGACCCGAGCTCCAAAACGTAAAAACTTTTTAGCTGCTGTTTACAGTTGTATTTAAAACCTGCAAATAGCTTTTAAAATGTCATTAATAGAGAAAAAAAAGTGTACAACTGTAATATATCCTAAGAGCCAGAAAATAAAGCTCACTTATTCCATTAAGCTATCATATTCAAATCATTTCATTCAGATGCAGTTGCCATACTGTAATTGCGATTGCCATTGCTGCTTCAATATGTGTGCATCTTAGACAAAACATGTTACCACAAAATAATTACAGAACATTACACAAGGTATAGTAATAGCAGGTAACAGAGCAGGACATTACGTATTATTTTTGATTCACCAAGGAAGTTATGAAAGTACAGTCAGCTGCTGGCACACAGCAGAGCTGCAGCTGTGAAGGTGAAATGATGATCGACATGTAATGCACCGAACCGGTGAACCTTCTCGCAGTTCCACTGAGCGGGAGAAATGAAATAAGTCTGCAGAGCATGGACGAGATTCTCACTGTGCTGCAGTGTGCGATGATCTGTGAAAATACCCACGCAGAAATACTAACAAGCTACGCTGACAGCTAAAGGACTGAAAATCATTTGGCACTTTATTACAGTTTGCAGGAGACCCTTCTTGTTTGAAAGTGTTTTTTACACCAGTCGGCATGTCGTGAAAGTTTGTCTGCTACTCCATTTATCTTTATTGTGTGAGTCTTATAATTATCACATGAGGATCATGACTTCCTGTTGCTTGATTACTCACTGATTACATGGTCCTGGTCCACAGCACCACAGTGACCTAAAAGAGGGGAAAATTTTATTTTATTTTCTTCAAATTGTATTTTCAAAATACAATTTTCTTCAAATTGTATTTTGAAAAGTCACAAAATATATTCCAAACAATTTTTACTAGTGAAAACTGGAGATACGTCCAAGCTGTTATCACACATTACATTTAACAGCAGCTGGTAAGTTAGTTTATTTTTATTTCTTTTATTTTTCAGGTGGACATGGACGTACTGTAGGTGGGGAAGGGGAAGAGGTACGCCAGTCCAAAACTTTGTTTTTCAGCAAGCTGCTCAAACTTGGTCAGCAATGGCTCGGACAAATCATCTGTAGACCTGCCTGCAAACAGAGCATAAACACAAACATTATGACATTACCGATGTATTTTTTTAAACACAGAGTCCAGTCCAGAATAAAACAAGATTATCAGAACTACCACCTGACTTTTAAATGTAAAACACCAAAAACAAAGGTGACAGAGCTAAGGAACCCACTAAAGAGTTTCATGGTGATTTTGCCCCGTTTCTGGTAGTACATGATTGCGTAGGAGTTGTAGTCCGTCTCCCCGATCACTATCTCTGTGTTCAGCTCAGGACGAGCTCCTGGTGGACACAACAGAGTGCACTTAGACAAAGGGATGCTGCATTGCTCTACAGTTGATCAATCATGTTGAGAAAAGCAATAAAAGGGAAGCACTGACCTTTAAGTGTTAGCTTGCCAGGGGTTGGGGATAGATCGTAGACCTGTAATATCTCCCAGCACTGGTGATTACTGAGGAGAGAGGAGAGTTTGTGTCAGGTGAGGCGTTCAGTCATATACAATCTTTAATCAGCTTAATTTATAGAGGACACTTTTCAAAATCCACGTTACAAAGAGTTTAAAATCATCTGATAAACATATAAAAACAAGAAGGCAGGTAGAAAACAGGAAGGCATAAAAACTCAAGTTAAAAAGGAAAAATAACAGGGAGTAAGGCCGTGAAAAGCTACAAAAGTAATAAGTAATCAGTAAAATTTAAAAATCTATTCTAAAAAATATTGGGAGCCAGCGTAAAGAAACTCAAATAGGAGTAATATGATCCCATCTCTTCCTGTACTGTCTGGGGAGAATTTATAGATATTTGCTTGAAGTAAAAAGGTTGTTGCGGTAATTCAGGTGTGATGAAATGAAAGCCTGAAAGATGTTCTCTGAAAGTCGTCATTAAAAATGACAGCTTAACTCTGCTTCTTCAAAGTAAATTGGGATTATTCAAGACACTTAAAGGGATTGTTCACCCAAAATCAAAAACACATTCTTCCTGTTAACTGTAGGTTTGTTTATCCATCTAAATTGTTTTAGTGTGAGTCGCAGAGTTTTGGATGTAGAGATATCTGCCTCCTCTAACAGAACTAAATGTAATGCTGTAATATTAGCTAGCTTTATCGAACCTCTCATTGAGCAGATGCACGCTTCCTTCTGCACAGTGAAGCAGTAAGAAAATCGTTCCTATATGAAACCGATCACGACAAAGTCTGAGCATAGTCTTCTCACCAAAAGAATCTAAATAGATTTTTTTTAAAAGCACCACAGGTAAGAAGAAAAATACATAGTGCACTGTCCTTTTAATGTGCTTTAATGTGTTCACAGTTGGAAGAATTGAATTGTATTATCAGATAAATTCAGGTTTCACACTGAACTAACTTTTTAATGTCTTATGAGACAAGGGTTTTGATAAAGTTTTCCTGTTCTTGGCTAAACATGATTTAAAACCCTCAGATCACATCAAAAATACCCCACAAAAAC